>NW_026606656.1:2087500-2280459 GCF_029890125.1 Rhinichthys klamathensis goyatoka | reverse complement strand
AATCAATTTCATGGTGTTTGCACGAGCTGCTTGATGACTACACAGTCCGAAGCTCAGTGTATTTGTATTTCCGCTATGCTATTTTTGGGCAAGAGTGGACGTGATGGCTGCGGGATGGTGGCAGAGGGAGGACCAGAGCAAAACCTTGCTTTACATTTAGTGCTCCCTTGCGTCAGGAAAGAGTGGATCAGAGGCTGAGAGAGAGAGAGAGAGAGAGAGAGTGAGAGAGAAGAGAGAGAGAGAGAAGAGAGAGAGAGAGAGAGAGAGAGAGAGAGAGAGAGAGAGAGAGAGAGAGAGAAGAGAGAGAGAGACAGGAGAGAGAGAGAGACAGGGAGACAGAGAGAGAGAGAGAGAGAGAGAGAGAGAGAGAGAGAGAGAGACAGGGAGAGAGAGAGAGAGAGAGAGAGAGAGAGAGAGAGAGAGAGTAGAGAGAGAGAGAGAGAGAGGGAGACAGAGAGAGAGAGAGAGAGAGAGAGAGAGAGAGAGGGAGACAGGAGAGAGAGAGAGAGAGAGAGAGAGAGAGAGAGAGAGAGAGAGAGAGAGAGAGAGAGAGAGAGAGAGAGAGAGAGAGAGAGAGAGAGAGGAGAGAGAGAGAGAGAGAGAGAGAGAGAGAGGAGAGAGAGAGAGAGAGGGAGGAGCATTACAGAGTCAGAATTCTGGGCTTCAGGGCAGAGGCTCATTGGAGAAAGAGCTTTTAAGTGGGTATTCAGGATCAGGTTCCCCTCCTCTATCACAAACGTAATGAGCTAAAAAGGCCCCTCTGATCCTGACTCTGCACTTAAGAGAGCACTCTCACTGATTCCCGTGGGTGGGCGAGGAATAGGGACAACTATTTGTTTGAAATACAATTCTCTTTTTAGGACAGTGCATTCCAGTTTCAAAGTCCAGTTATCATTCCATTTTGTTTTCATATAGTCAGTTTGGAGAAAGAGAGTCTTCTTGTGTCTGTGTGTGCATGTGTGAAAAAAGACAAAGATACTGCTCGCATTTCGTACAAAGGGCTGGCCCAGTACGCACGAGTCCCGAAACTTTGGGCTCCTTGTCTGGGTAACATTCGAAAAGAGAGCAAACAGAGAGGGCCTCCTTCTTGTTCCCTCTATTTTGTTCCCTCTGCTTCCATAAGGTTCACTTCAGTCAGGCTTACGTCGTACATCCTTAAGGGTTTTGAAATCTTTGTCCCCGTGGGAGACATCCAAGGCATGGAGTCATTGCTTGGTTGTTGTTCTCCAGTTTACTCCTTTGTGAGTTTGCTTTTTTTTTAATTCAAAATGAAATGAAAATGAGAGGGAGAAAATTAGGCAGTTGAAATGGTTTTTGAAAGGACATTTGCAGCATACAACAAATACAAATAGGAAGTTTTACTGCCATTTTCGAAATTGCTAATTTTCCTCCCCGTCATTTTAAACTTGACCAAGCCTGACATTAATAAATAAATAAATAAACAAATAAACAAACAAACAAATAAATAAATAAATGTAAATATTTCTATTTTTGTTTTTGACATACACTTTTTTCATTTGTTTTTATGGAAACATTTCACATCTCAGCTCAAAAATATAATATAAATATAAAACAGGAAACAAAAACAAAAGACTTTTTTGGACTTCCACTTATGGAAGTTCTACTAGGCATCACATGAGAAGATGAAGGCTTTAACATTTTTCTTCACGTGTCTCTTAATATGACACAAGAGAGTGACTGTGGCTATTTCGTTCCTCTTGTTCAGTCTCTTTGTGAACATGTCATAGGAAATCTAGATGCCTGCTCATCCCTCTGTGCCCTGCTTAGGAAATGGGGTGAATCTGAGATACTCTGAGAACTGAGAACAATGACGTACAACAGCCCAATCTTTACAGTTTCCAACAGCAACTTCAGTAGGCAGCTCTCCACTGCATATCTGACACTGACTGATTTTGGATTTACAACCTATCACAGAGTTCAGGATCTACAAGGATGAGTGTTTAACATAGCCTCTTCAACTCTTACTAAAGGCATAATCCACCCTCAGCTCAGAAAGCTATAGTCGCATAGGACTATAGTAGCATCTTGGGTTACAAAATTTAGATTCTCATTCAAAAAAAAAAAAAATTCCTACTCTTTTCTTTACACAGTGTTTTAGAAATCCTTTTTTGTGCTCCAAGTGGTAATACGAATGAAGAACTTCCCACTATTTTCCTGTTCTGTTTGCTTTTATCTACCTCAAGCAGCTCGATTTTGCTTATGATAATGATGATGATTATGATAATGATGATGATAAGTTTGGGAGACATTCTTTCCTGTCCCACTTGGTGTTTGTTCCTCAGTTTGTATAGTTTGGTGCCATAAGATCACTTGATATGACAAATGACCATTGATGTCAAACTCTTTGTTTGTAGTGTACGAAATAATTTGTAGCTAGGGTTTATATTCAGCGATACATCTCGTTTTCACTTTTCAAATCCTTGTCATTTTTTGTTCTTCAGATGAATATTTGCATTTAAGAACACTTCCATGTGGATAGACTCCTGACTGTTTTGTCGCAGTTGGATCCCAGGGTTTCTGCAAGTGAAGTGAAAATCAGGGCTGAGTATACCTGTTGTTGTGTACTGTGCAGATGGACTTTGAGGGAGTCGTGTCTGGGGGGAATCAAAGGAGGGGTTTGTCCCCACCCACTCAATAGTATGTCTGATTAGTTCACTTAGGGCTGAGACTGGGTCCCATTTGAGGAAAGGAGGCGAGTTTTATCCTTGCCAGACCCCTTCCTTTGTAGAACACTCGCACTACCGCCAATACTGCTCCCTTCTCCTCGATCACTGCGTTCTGCCCGCTCACCGCGATCACCTCCGCCCTCGGAGCGATGAGAGTTCTGACGGGTCGGTGTGCTGGGTGGGCGAGACGAAAGCCCATTTTTCTCATCTGGGAGAAGAAAATAAAACATCAGGGTGGGAGTGTGCTAGTGGTTGAAAACATTTTTGTTCATACAAATACACATAAAAGTTAATTAACTAACTTAATTAATTTTCATTTTAGATTTTTATCAAAAGTTTCACATTTAACTGATAGAAATTCAAATGAAACCTTCACATTTCACCTCCATTATGCATGTAAATGTCACTATATATATTTATTATTATTGTTTCATTGATTAGTTCACATCTGTTTCATATTGAGTTCAATGATCTTGTGTATATAATGCCTTCACTTCTCTCAGTTCATTGTCTTGTTTTGGCTGTTTAGAGCACACTGTTTCCATTTGGTTTCATGTTGGATGTCACTCTTTTGTTTTATTTTAAAAAAGTAAAGCTGTTCATACGATCTGCTACACTCTCCGTATCATCATCATCTTCATCATAATGTAACATCAGCACATTAACTTTGACTCCCATAAAATGTGAAAAATAAAATAAAAAATAAACAGCACTGATTGAGTAAAAACGTGTGCACTTTAAAATACAAAAAAAAAAAGTAAATAAAATGAAATGGGAAAAAACCTGAGGTAAAAATATTCAAAATAAATTAATGTATACATATTGCCCTGGTTTCACAGACAAGGCTTAAGATAGTCCCAGACTAAAATACATGTTTGAGCTTTTTTAACTGAAATTAACTTGTACTGTCAGTGCCATTGTTTGGTCTCAAGATGCACACCAATAATGTTTTTTTCTAAGGCACGTTTATAAAAGCTACTTAAATGTCCTAATTGAACAAAGGCCTAATCCTGGCTTAATCTAAGCTGTCTGTGAAACCGACCTTAATGTTTTGTGAATGAGTGCATGTTTTTAGATGGAGGTGTAGGTGTGGTACATTCACCTGAAAGCGCCTGCACAGAGGGCTGGTCATGTGTACTGAGAAGCTGAGCTTGAATAGTCTCTACCACTCTTTTAAACCTGCGACTAGGACCTGCAAAACAATATTATCACATTTGTAGAAATGACAGCACATGCAGACATATGACACAGGCTGTCTTGTCTTTTTAAATACCTGATAATAGGGTAAAGGTGACGCTGTAGATGCCAGTCTCCCTCCTTCCCTCCCTTTCTCTCTCTTTCTCCCTCTCTCGTTCTCTCTCTCCTTCAGAGAAAGCGATGTCAACCTGAAATTTGACAGGCTTCTGGAAGACAGACGGACCTCCAGAGGACTTGTACTCCGCCCGGAAACTTGTCTGAGAGATGACACTGTGACTCAGGGAGGGAATCTAGAGGAGAATAGAGACGTACATCTAAGTTTGAATCTTCAAAAAAGAATGAATAAAGCGGATCTGAAGAGAAAGAGGAAATTTTTTTTTAAAATAAAATCCTAAAAAGATACTAACTGATAGAAAGGCATGGACAATGTCGGCCTTGATAGAGCTTAGTGGTTTGTCTCTGATCACCACAAAAATTTGCTCTTCCCTCTCCAGACTGATGAAATTTCCAAACCACGACTTCTTTGCTAGCCTATAGCAAAACATACAAATATATGCAGATAAATACACATAACACAGATAGTACACATTACTGTTTCATAGCTCTCATTGTTCACAGAATACAAATTAGAGACTTTATAGCATCATTAATGGATTTCGTTATTTGGTAGTGTTATCTTTGAAAATACAGAAGCTAATTCTGCAAGTGCACAAATAATACTGTCACCATAAGTCTTGACTGTCTTCATTCCTATAGGGCACTTCCAACCCCAGACCAAAGCCAATGATTTTGTCTGAGCTATGAATAAAACATTTTTAAAAATGATAGAATTCATATCTTATCATTTTAGTGTAGAATGAGTAAAGCTTGTTGTGGGTAGGATGACAAAAAGTTTTAAAAGTTACATTTTTAGGCTGCTCTGCTTCCGCTGTCTAACAGCGTTAGTCAATGTCAAAATGATCGAGATGGCCAATCATATCAAAGAAAGTGGGTCCACTGTCACAATGCAACGAGACTTCGTGGAAAGATTTAAGTAGATGTAAGTATTAGACAACTGTTTTACGATAGAAATGTTCAGTGACCGACAGACACAGACTATCTAGTGATGCAAACTACTCAACTTTTCATGAAATTTAACCGTTTTGAATTGAAAATAAGCGATTAGGGTTCATGTAATTCATAACTGAATGTGACGAGACAAGAAATGTTTGCGCTTTCGACATATTAGACATACGAATAAGAGTGATTGTGTGCACATTTTAAAACAAAATATTATTTACAAATAGTTTAAATTGATTACTTCATAACTACAATTAGACCTCGATAGAACTTCTTTTACAATCCTTATTTGTTTATTCCCTTAAAGGGGATCTATTATGCAAAATTCACTTTTATAAGGTGTTTGAACACAGATTTGTGTCCACAGTGTGTGTAAACAACCAGCCTATAATGGTAAAAATCCACCCAATTTTTATAATCCCCATAAATCATAAACAGTCTCTCCAAAAGAGCGGTTCCAGATTTACATAAGAGTAGGGGGAAGCCCCACCCATGACTGGTGAACACTGGTGACTGGCTGTTAGCATAGATACCGCCCTGAGTGAGCCGCAGCAGTCCGCCATTTCTGTTTCCTCACTGTAGCAGCTGGAGATATACAATGTCTGCGCCAAAACAACATTACAAATGTTCTGTTATTGAATGAACTAACGAACATAAGAGTCTCCATAGACTACTGGCATCTGAGCCACTGAGGACATTGTAGTTGAATTTCATTCATGAAGAAAATGTGCCGGATAAATTCATTAAAATGTTATATATTTGCGTAAATCATTTTACACTGGACTGCTTCACAAATGAGGGTCAGTTCAACACTTTTAATCCTTTAATTATTTAGTTCCTTTATTATTATTTATTATTATACCCCCAATTATTATTATTGTCTGCCACAAAATTTAAACTCCACTTATGAATTAAAGATATTATATTAAAATTCATTGTCAAAATTAATTTCAAAATTCAACTGATTTAAAATGGCGGATATTAAAATTGTATTGTGTAATAATTGTAAAATTAAACAAAAACTAAAATAAGTCATTTTAAATTTTGCAAGTGAATTTAAGAATCACAACATTGCGATGTACAGTGTTATTTATGTATTATTATAGTATTTATTAATATTCTGAATTATTTCATTTTCAGTCTATTTAACTTTAGCTGTTTATTTTTATTTCAGTTTTAGTAATTTCACTACTTCACCTAACGTATTTTATTTCAGGTAGTTGCTAAGGCAACATCTTCAATTTTTAAGTTTTTCAGCTATTTTTTTTTCTGCTTAATTTCAATGAATGAAAACCATTTTTAATAGTTTTAGTTAACAATTTACTCTTACATAATGGCAAAGGTAATCTTCAGGTAAAAATACAGGAAATGAACATGAACAATATCCAGCAATGGCTAAACTAAATGAAAATGTATTTATTTATTCCTCTAAATACTCACTCTGGGCTGGACTCTGGAGTTAAACTGGACATGTCTTCTGATGTAGGAACTATTGAAACAAACATGAAAATCCAAAAATGTACAGTGATTTTTGACTTTCAATGATGTTTGATTGATTAACAATAATAAGATGTTGGTTGACGCTTCTCTAACCCTGTAGCCTTCGGCGGTGGAACCGTGGCGATCCTAGAAGGTTGTTCTTGAAGGAGTTGAGGCGTGTCCTCCAGTGGGCTGAACTACTGGCAGCCATTCCACCACTTCCCCCAGGACTGGAGGGCGGGGTTAGGGACAGGGAACCACCACCCACACCACCACCCCCCCCTTCAGCTCGTGAGGAGGAAGAAGAGGAGGAGGAGGAGGGCGGGGTGGGTGGGGGGTGCTGGGGATGGTGCACAGGGGTCCCCAGAGGGGTGGGGAGTGGGGAGCCCTGCGGGGTGACCTGCGACACATGGGCAGAGTTAGGATAGATGGTCTTAGTGACAGACTTCAGGACAGAAGGAGCAGGGAAGAAGAAGCGAGGGATGGGGGACAGGAGCGGAGAGGGGGAAGGCGAAGGAGACGGAGGAGTCTGCAGGGGGAGGGACTTCATAGACTGCAGGTGGGGACGGTCAGACGCTGCTTTTGAGGGTAGGGTCTGGGTTTTTTGCTCAGGCACGCGTTGGGACGCCCGGGGTGTGGTGGAACTTCCTGCTTTGGTGTCTTTAGACTGGGCGGTGGAAGCAGAGGTGACTTCAGTTTGGCTGAAAGTGAAAACTGGGCTCTGACAGGTAGGAAGAGAAAGGATAGAAGGATGGAGAGGGAAAGAGGAATGGAGAGATGGACACAGCAATGGTCATGAGCGTTAATGAAAGCTATGGTATATGATTATTATTAACATTAGAATTCAACTGAGAAGAGTTAGGAAAATGATGCATAGCGCTTTGAAAGGCATGTGAAATCTAGTATAAATTAGTAAACAATTGTTAGGACATTAATTAATGTGCAAAATGCAGGTTAATACAACCTAAATATATTTGTGTGAGTGTGTGCATGTCTTTGGTGTGAATAATGACTCCAGTATGAGGACAGTATGAGGTAGATGAACATAAAAAGAGCAATTCAGCTTTGCTATTCATACCACAATAACAACAACAAGCACAATACTTTTTACCATTGTAAAAAAAGATGAATTTTACTTCTAATCCAATATCACTATGGCCAACAAGTGTGGAGTAACTTACTCGAGGACTGCTGAGGGGACTGGATGAGAGGCCGGTTGAAGCTCCGCTAACTGATCGAGACCTGTCAGAACACCAGGACATATCAGTCACACATCCCTTTATGTTCATGGATATGTTTATTTACTTAGATATACGCATGTCAATAAAAGTCTGTGAAAGGAATGGTTAACTTTACACCATTCACAACAGGCTTGCATCCACTCACTGATCTCTATTTATATATTGTGGTTTATATGATATTATCTATATTATAAATTAATGATTTGTTTTCAGTTCACCATGTTGAAATCAACACACCCCTTCCAACGTCACAATTCGGCAACTTGGGCATCATCTACATTTGTAAGTTTCCCACTTCCCATGACTTCGCTTGGTCATTCATGTTCTGGGAACTCCTTATTACGACATTATAATGAGGGCACATGAGAGACGTGGCCAGCAACAGGAAGGGGATGCCGCAAACAACATAAAAGATTTTTTTCACGGAGGCCATGTCTCATAGACCAATCAGAGATTAATTGATTCACAACCAGCATTTAGTTTTTGTGGTCAAAAAACACCATGGAAGAAAATATAAGATTGTAAGAAAAAATTGTCGCCTACAGCGTACCGTGAAAAATGCCCTTTACTGTTGCCATTATCACTGATCAATACAACATTTACACAAGTATCTTTTAAATTAAATTACGAAATAAGGTGCCATCTATAATGAGCCTAATTTACATAGAAATGATGCATGTTAGTTTTGAAAAAATAACAGTAGAGGAACTTAATTTAAATACTTAATTGATCTTTTTCAGCATATTTATACTGGATTGTGGTTGATTACTGAATAAGACACAAATTTTCATTAAAATATCATACTCAAAAGTGGTGCAACTCATTTGTGAGTTCGCCCCTTAAGGTTTTACCTGCACATTTTTTGGAAGGCACTTGAAATTGTACAGAGGATGCTTGTGGGGCACATCAAGCTTGACTTTCAGATGAAGGTTTATACAAAGTTCTCTTGAACAGTTTGCATGTACCTCTGGCTATGTGCAGAGGTATCCAGTGCTCTGCGGGGAGGTGTTGGAGAGCCCTGCTCTGTCACACTCAGTACCTCCAGACTCTTTCTCTCCGGCCGACAGCGCCCATGACGGGTCAGCATGGGCGAGTCCACCCGCTTACGGGGAGGATCTGATCACACAACCACAACAACACACACAACACCCACTGTAACACAAACATCTACTGTGTACACTTCATGAACAAGTCACATTACAAACCTTACTATATCCAAGATGGAATCTAAGGTTTGTTTGTGTTTTATATATACCGTAACTATATATAAAATATACAACTGCAATGCAGCAGAGATTATCTGTATTACAGTGTTAGGAGGGAAATAAGCATAGAAGCTGAAAAAGAAGTCCTTTTCAGTGTGTTGATGAGGAACAGAGCTTCTAAGCAACAGGGTAAATAGTATCTGCATACGACATGGCCTATATGAGAGACGAGTCATGGCATGAGATGATGGACAGTAAGGTATTATTAGTCAGGCAGTAGAGCTGCACGATGTATCTTGTTCTCCTGCGTTGATCCAGTGCTCCTGCATATCTTTTATTTTGTTTATATTGTAAAAAATAAAGGGACTGCTGAATTAGATCCTGCCTCTCAACTCTCCTTGCTGTGTGTGGCAACTGCTATAGAAAAACAATGAACATCTTACAATTTGCTGCAGCTTAGATATTGAGGCAAAAAGAACAAAAATATTTAAAATCACAATGAAATAGGGTGTGCAAAAACTACAAAATCACAAGTGAATTACTTTTCAAATTTGTGTTTGGACTCTGCTCTGCTGCCAACAGGGTATACTCATCAAAAGAACCACCTCACATTACTACCAAAAAATGAAAGGGAACTTAAACTTAAAGGTTTTTTTTTTTTAAATTAATGTAAATAGTAATAATACATTATTATTATTAATAGCTTTTTCATTTTAGATTACAATGGTAATATTTGATATTGTATATTACATTTACATGAAAAATGTAAACGCTGACGCTGTTCTCAGTGCACCTTATAAACGACTTAGATTTATTTAGATTATTTCAAACTTATTTCAAATTTTATTTCAAATAATTGTGCAGCGCTATCAGGGAGAGACATTCCTTTAAAATAATAAGCCTCTTAATAAACAAAAGTTATGCCAGTATATGGTAAATGTGAAAAATCCTGTCAGCATCAATTACAGATTGACAATTTTTTCTCAGCAAACATTAGGAAAGTCCCGCTCTGATCCAACCTGCAGCACCTGTTCTCCCACCTACTAAACTGCCCTAAAACAACCATATGTTCCGACTCCCCTGTCAAGCTCTTAATGATGATGATTCTCCACCTTGAAATCTCTTTTTAGTCCTGGTCTGGTTTTGATCTGTTTATTGCAGGGAACAAGCCCTCAATATGTTACATTTACGTTTTGCCTTAGAGCCCTTAAATGAAACTGGCTTACTTTAAGGCATAAAGCACCAGCATGCTTTCTAGGTTACCAACTATTCTCATGGTCTTCAATGACTACCTTTGGACGTGACAGCAACACATACAAACCTGAACTCCAAAAATTCACTCACCAATATCATTTCTGGGGGGAAGATGTTCATCTTCATAACTAGGGTAGCGCTCCTTTCTGTCCAACAGAAGGTAATAGATCAACTTCTCCTGGTTTTCTCTGGGAAGGGAGAGATGCAATTCAGAGGACCCAAATGATGTTCATTGCATTGACAAAATGATTCGTTAAAATATCTTCTTTCACAGAAGAAAGTAAGTCATCCAGGATTGGAATGAGTAAATGATTTTTGGGTGAGCTATTCCTTTAAAGTCGGCATTAAACAGAAGTTGCAATAGCCTTTTCATCCCTATTGTGACGTATATCCAAGTGCAATGGTTTATCGTACAAGAACAAAATGTAGGGCGGTTCCACATGAACAAAAAAAATAAATCATTTATAATAAACAATGCAATAATCCATAAGAAATAAGTATGGTGACTTTAAGGTCAGTTTGATCTTGTTTAAAATGTTACGGTTGTGCACTATCTACTTGTTTAGTCTGACGCGTCACCGTCATCAGATGCAAAAAGAAAACAACAAACGGTGCTAAAATACACTCACAATGTGATGTAATACCACAGAGAAAATCATGATCCTAACCTTTATCTACAGTGGGGAGAACAAGTATTTGATACACTGCCGATTTTGCAGGTTTTCCCACTTACATTTTTATCATAGGTACTCTTCAACTGTGAGTGACGGAATCTAAAACAAAGATCCAGAAAATCAGAAAATACTTGTTCTCCCCACTGTACATACTAAAAGCCCAGATGGCCAGACAGTGATTCGTCTTTTATAAATCGTTAAAATATTTGTGTCCAGGACGCCGTGAGTACGGAAACTGCAGTGTTCACTGTATGTTTTTAAATGCATAGCTGAAATGTCTAATATGAATAAATAGTGCTAATAAATGGATCTTGAGATAGTATTCTCAAGTGAAATGAGTAGAGGCTTGGACCCAGAAACAGCATTCCTTACGACACGCCATAACAAGCGGATTCTTTTCTGAAAAACAGAAGTTCAGACTCACTCTTCACACTGCAGGTCCCTGGTGAGCTTGACACGGTCTCTGAAGCAGCCCAGGGAATGCATGCTCTCCAGAACATCAGGGTCCAGATCTGTAAGAGACAGAATCCTCTTCACACACACACGCCTCGGGGGTGGCTGCTCTGGACACGGCTCATTCCTGCCCCCTCTGAGACAGAAAGACACACAACAACACAAAAAAAGAAAATCTGATTTTATTGGAATAGTTCTGTGGAACGCAGAAGAATTTTTGCAGACCAAGAAAAGACCTGAACAGTGGTTCTTGTGACTTACGCACTATACTCCACATCTTCAAAGCAAACCCAAATTTAAGATGTTATTTCTGCTCCTAAATATGGCAATGACGTTTTATCACGAGACATTTGAGAACCTATGATGTTTAATGATTTTAGGTTTTTGACACACAATTTAGGTGAATACCAAAAATTCAATGTTACACAAAACATTGTGGAGCTTGACAAACATACTATTGTTTGTCACACAACTGTTGATGTGTGAACAAAATCTACTCAAGGATTTTGATTGGAATGTTATAGCCATAAATAAATAAAGGCTTTTTATATTTTTTATAAATTCTCGAGTGCCTTGGCCTCATCCGATTTTTGCAAGTTGAACTATCCCGCATCCAAAGAGAACCGAGATACGGACTCTATACCCCAGTAGCACTTTTTGCATCTTGTGTTCTATGATTTTTCAATTCTCCTTTTGTATTCGATGGAAAAATACAGCAAATGGTGAGTAAATGACGACAGATTTTCAATTTTCAAGATAGCTCGCGTGATACTTACTGATACCAAGGGTGCTTTTGTATTTCTTCCAACTGAGAAAAGAAAAAACAAGAAATATCATAAATATGCCTTGGCAGTACACTAAGAAATTAATACTTTTATTCTGCAAGGATGTATTAAATAGATTATTTATAAATGATTTCTATTTAAAATAAATACTGTTCACTTTTAATTCATCCTGACAAATGTATCACGGTCTGTACAAAAATATAAAGCAGCACAACTGTTTTCAACATTGATATATATTTTCCAAGCGTAAGTTCCGCTCATTTGGATGGTCCTCTAGTTTGCTTCATCGGCACATGCCCTTCCAAACGCACACTCACACTCACACACACTATGGCCAATTTGGCCACACACCAAGCCTTATAATGGGAGTCAATGGGTATATTTTGTTTGGAAGTCCATCAAAGCGCATCCATTCATGATAAAAGTGCTCGACACGCCTCTGTTGGGTTAATAAAGGCCCTCTGAAGTGAAGGGATGCGTTCATGTAATAAAAATATCCATATTTAAAACTTTATTGACTAAAATAACTAGCTTCCGGCAGATGGCCGTACGCATCGATTTACGGCTAATTATAAAGCTTGGAGGAGCCAGGACATTTTTTAATATAACTGCGATTGTATTCGTCTGAAAGAAGAATGTCATATACACCTAGGATGGCTTCAGGGTGAGTAAATCATGGGCTAATTTTCATTTTTGGATGAACTATCCCTTTAACATGCATGTCTTTGGACTGTGTGGGGGAAACTGGCGGAAACCCACGCTAACGGACTGAAAAGGACTCCTGGCTCAGCTGGGGCTCGAACCACAGACTTTCTTGCTGTGAGGCGACTGTGCTGCACATTTTAATTCATATTAGAATGATGTATGACAGTGTGACACTGAAGACTGGAGTAATGATGCCGTAGTGAGTGTGAGTGTGTGTGTGATGCTGAAAATTCAGCTTTGCCACCACGTGAATAAATTACATTTTAAAATATATTCAAATAGAAAATATAAATTTTTCACAATATTACTGTTTTTACTGTATTTTTGATCAAATAAATGCAGCCTTTTACCTAACCCCAAACTTTTGAATGGAAGTGAAATATATATTATACACTATAAGTGTATATAAAAAGAGGTGCACTGTGTACATGTTCTATACCGTGAGGCGTTTCTCAGGGTTGACCTCAATCATGCCACGGAGGAGAGCCTGGCAGTCTGGGGGAATGAAGTGAGGCATGTGAAATACTCCACTCTTCACCTTCTCCAACAGCTGTCGCAGGTTATCATGGTCAAAGGGCAACGCTCCCTGTGAGGTGAGATGTTACATTTCACACACAATTCTGAGAGCAACCGAGAGCTAGCAATTTTGAGACACTTATGATGACAAATATAAGATGGAGAAAGCTTCTTACCACCAACAGAGCAAAGAGAATAACCCCACAGCTCCATACATCTGCCCGACGTCCATCGTATTTCTCTCCCTGTAAATGAAAAAAAAGAACACTAAGTACAAATAAGCACTGGCTGTTTTGTTAGATTTGAATCTATGAGACTTATACATTAAAACATATGGTGCTTATGCTCTAAGAGCATCGTCCTTACCCTGATGACCTCAGGACATGCATAATGGGGTGATCTGCAGATGCATAACGCAGAGCATTAATACTTTATCTTCAATAGCTCAGAATTAAAAGCACATAAACACAAACTACTGACCCACAGCTGGTCTCCAGCAGGCTGTCCCCAACCTGTAGGGAGGCCATGCCAAAGTCAGCAATCCTGATATTATTCTTCTCATCCAGCAGGAGGTTTTCAGGTTTAAGATCTCTGTGGCTGGTAAATAAAGGTAATGACAGCATTGTAGTATATTTTTGTAAACTGTAATGTTCTTCCTGAAGTATCTGAAACCAGAATTCCTTTACAGTATAAGAATGATTAATTGTTTGTGTTGTACACACTGCAGTATGTTACAAGAATAAATTATAAATTTTTGTAATACTTTTTCATATTATTTGTATGTTTGTTTGTTTGTTTGTTACAAAGAGGAAGCTCAACATACAAAAAAATAAACCTTGGAAACTATGAACACTACTGTTCAAAAGTTTTGTTTTTGAAAGAAGTCTCTTATACTTGCTCGCATTTATTTGGTCAAAACAGTAATATTGAAGAAAATGATTCCATTTTAAAATAACTGTTTTTTATTTTAATTAACTTTTAAAATATTATTTATTCCTGTGATGACAAAGCTGAATTTTCAGTAGCATTACTGCAGTCTTCAGTGTCACATGATCCTTCAGAAATCATTCTATAATGATTTATTTGATCAAAAAACATTTCTTATTTTTATCGATTTTGAAAACAATTGTGCTACTTAATATTTTTGTGGACAACGTAATTATTTGTACAGGATTATTTGAAATAGAAATCTTTTGTAACTTCATAAATGTCATTACTGTCACTTTTGATCAATTTAATGCATCCTTGCTGATTAGAAGAAGAAAAAAACGTACTGACCCCAATTTTTGAACAGTAGTATATGTACTATAGTATATATGTGTATATACAAACTGGGCTGGCACACACATATATGGAAATAATTCTAGTCAATTTAGTCTACTTCACTTGGCCACAAGTTCTCATCTCAACACACAACCACGTTGTCTTAAAGTTGCAACACTTTCTACAGAATGCTGATTATGCAAAAATATGATGAAAATATATGCCTATAAAGGAACTTGTGTATGCAGCACATAAATTGAAAATAAAGAGACATTTACCATATAGAGTGACTGTGACAGAAGTCTAGAGCAGATATGATTTGTCTGAAGAACTTTCGAGCTTCTTTAGGGGTCAATCTGCCTTTCTTTACCAGGTAGTCAAATAGCTCCCCACCAGACACATGTTCCAGCACTAGATACCTGCGAGAAAGACATTTATGAAACACATGCACAGAGATAGATGCACATGAAATTGTCCACACAAGCACACCTTCACAGAATGCAGGATGTAAGTCTAGACAAGACAAGAAAAGACAAGACCAGGCATGCTTCAGATGTGTGGAGAAACAGAGCAGTACTTACAGATATTTGTTATTCTCGTACACATCATACAGTTTTAGGACATGAGGGTGCTCTATTAGTTTAAGAATAGCTATCTCTCTCTCCACCTGCAGAAACGGGGAGAGTGAGAGACATTGAATGAGAGTTGAATAGAGAAAGGAGCTACTTTAATGTAGGAAAAGACCAAGCAAGATGATCACTCTAAATAAGGTGTGAACTAATAGTCGATATATTAACAATATATTCTGACAATACACAGTAGACATGGACAAAAATGACAGAACAGGGAGAGTCTTGCATTTCTTTAGCACAGAACATTAGGGCAGATGCAGCACAAACTGTGTGGTCAATAAAGCAGTTGGAGTTATGCAGGCTGCTGAGTTATTGAAGAGCAATCGTAAACAGGAAAAGGCTGAATAAGCATGAGATGACTTGGAAAAACTAGAACTTTTAGATTTTTCCATTTTTGTAAATTCTTTGTATCCAAAACTTACTTTCATAAGAACAGACTCTGATAGCTTTTCTCTGTTAACTATTTTTATGGCCACCTTCTGTCCTGTGATACAGTGAACTCCTAACTTCACCAGTCCTGCAAGAGGAACACAGATGGTCATTCTTCATTAGATGCATTCCAAAAGTGGACAACATTAAAATCCAAATGAGATTTCAGAAACTGAAAAGTCGGCAGCATATAACAGCAACAACATTCAGACTGCACACTGTACAATTTTATATAATCAACACTCACTTACAAATTCTTATTAAACCTGAAAAAATCAGTACTACCAAAAACACGATTGATATCCTAAAAACACCAGTACATACTGTTCATATACGCAATCACATAAATCATTAATGGGACACCCTCTTTTACTGGCCAAAAATGTGTCTACTTCTTAATGCATAGATCTATATCCCTCACTCTTGCGCACATTCACATTCAATTAACAATGTACTGACAAACAAGATCTCTGTGGCCTTTGAATTCAGAACAGATCTGTGGCAAGCCATTGTTATTCCTCAAACCTAACTAGTATCCAGGTTTGCATGACTAGTAATGACTGGAATCATTTTTAATTTTACTATTAACTTTTTATAGTATACAATAAATAGCCTACATTTGAATTTCTTTACTAGTTATATTTCCTGTTTCATTGTTACTGGTAACAAATTGCAATTTCTGTAATTTCAAATTCATTACCTACAACAGGGTAAATTTTGTAGCTAGTGGGTAAAAATGTCACACAACCATTTGGATAGTTAGTTTCTCATAAATACGTACTGCACTGGTATCAAATAAATGTACACTAGTAAAACTACAAGAATAAATATACTAATAACTACTAGATTAGTAACTAGTAAGTACTAGAATCCATTGAACAGTTGAATACAATGGAAATAGCCTACATATTAGTCAGAAGTGAACAGAATATCTGAACCACATATTCCCATTGTAATTAATTGCAAAAATGTGCAATTTGTTACAAGTAGCTAACTAAGGAATATATTTCTCTCTAATAGGATATTACAACTAAAAGCAAATGTACAGTAACTAACAGTGAATAATTGAATATCTGGGAGGCTGGGATAAGTACTAGAATAATAGTAACTGGAATAAATCATAGGGAAAATTAATATAGTTAGCAACAATCGGACTTAAATAAATAACTGGAGTTTTAATAAATAAATGCGAAAACAAGCTTACAATCACATTCAGGTTTTTAAACTGTTCAGATGAATTACTGCCACGTGACTAAAAAAACGCCTAAAAGATCAAATAATCTTCCTCCCTCAATCGCTGGCCTTATTGCTTCCGTGCCTCAATTCATTTCATCAGCTGAAATAACCCTGCAAACGCATTAACTGCTTTGCATATTGCAAATCAAACTTTCAATAGATTAATTCTTGAATGAGACGCGCGAAGTAGAGCAGAATTTATTCTAATGCATTAACTACTAATATCCCAAAGAGGAAACGCTCTTACCTGTCTGGCCCTTCCCCAGCGTCTTTTCCAGTCGGTAGGGCCCGACATACTGAGCTGCCTGACTCCCCGACAACTCCTTACTGGACATTTCGTTTGACAGCGATTTCGTGTCACAATATAACGGGGTAAATCAGTGTATTTTCACAATGTATCCACTGGTGCCTGTCCTGCTCACGTAATAACTCCGCCGTACAGACATCACAGACGGTGAGCGATGATGACACAGGGATGCTGAGGCGTGATGTCAGTGCCGTGGCCTACTCCCAAACATCTGCCTGCCGTCTCCTCAAAGTTCCTGGAAATCGATCGATAACATGTTCCGTTCGATAATATCAAAAAATAAACAGGGGGTGCGCGACCAGCCGAGCCTATTTGCCAAATTACAACAGTTATTGCTATTTGCAAGGCCTGTGGTGTCTCGTGGAAGAATGATGAGGGGACAGGATTAAATCTCTCAGTATATGGGCTAACACTATATGACTACATCAGATAAACTAATCGCTGTGAGTACCAGTGAAATTATTATGAATATTGAAGTAAAGATAAAGATAACGGGATTATTAGATAGCCTGGTTCAGTCAACTGTTTATTTTCGCCGGTATTTTATCTTTAAAAATATATATTTATGTAGCCCGTTAATGTCAAACTGGAAGTGACCTATTTATTAAAAACTTGGCCGCATCTATCCTGCGAAAGAGCCGCACATCCGGTTTGTGACACCTTACACGTAATATTCTGTCTAATATTTAGTGCATCCTTCTTTTGTCAACGACTCCCCAAAGTGTTTCGTCTTATTTTAATCAAAGTGTAGATGTGAAGGATGAGCGTCCCGTGCCTGATATAAACTACGGTCTCTTCCAGGCCTCACATCCGGAAATATGGGAGAAAACAGCCACCCTTTCGCGAAAGAAAGCCTCAGTGTCTTCCGTCACTTGAATCCGCCTATTAATCCACAGTGCGCGTGTCAAGTGTACATTGCGCTATTGTAAACTATAGGGTTTGAGCAGAAATCCCTTGGTTTATGCGTATGGAACACATTCCTGGTCAAAAAAACAAGCATCTTTAACTAGCGTAGGAGCCTCCTCTCCCCCTCCCTCCCGCTCGCGCTGGCTATGTGCATCTCACAGCATCTCCTTCTCTCGCTCTCCTCCCGTCGCCTCGGCTACCGCGCGCGGACTCATTCTCTCGAGTTTGCGTTACAGTCTCTTGAAACCGCCTGGCTTTAATCCGTTCGCGTCGCTTGCCTGGTGGCCGCAAGGATATCAGTCCCTCTGACAGTGGGGCCTTTCTCTGTTTTCTAGCTCTCACTCTCCCAGTATTCCTTTTCCCCATCCGACACGAGCAGCATCAGCATCCGGGTTCTGCGCTGCTTGCGTCCCCTCCCTTTCGCGATTCCCATCGAATATGCTCGTCATACTAAAAACCCACACCCCATTTCCGCCCGAGAGCACGTCCCTCACATTATTGAACCCATTCCGTACTTTATTGTCATTGGACACATCTGTCAGTTTTTTTGGTAGGCTAGATAAATGGTTTCAATCCATTTGTTGTCATAATTTATGTTATGTACTAACTGCCTCATTTTTTAAAACATTTTTTACCTTTTTTTTGGGGGTGGGGGGGGGGGGGATATAACCACAGCAGGAATAAGCATCATTGCAGTTATCAACCTTGTTATATTTACAGCAGACTCTCATATCCAAAGTGACTTGCAATTTGCAAATTAACATAATTTGTCACAAACCCAACAATATTTATAGTAGGCCTATAGGCTACAAAATGCCAGGTTTAAGCAAGCAAGATTAAGAAACTATATGTTCTCCAATAAAACTACTTTTTTAATTGCTGAAATTAAAGCTCCATCCCTGCCGTTTAAGGTGTGAACACAAGGTGGCAGTAGAGACAAAGACATAGGGCGTGTTCAGGCAAGAGGTTATTGTAAAATCTCCCAGCCATCTAATGCGCATGTATGTTAGGCTTTATTTCTTAATCTTACCCAAAAACATTTGTAATGGCGAAAAGTATCGTAGTCCTGGATGCTGCCTGTTGTCTTGGTCCAGACAGCAGGGGGCATTGGTCTAGCTCTTTTTATCTCTTATTTAAGGTATTTTTAAATATTGATGGCTATATGAAACTCAATATATTTTGCATCTTGTATCAGTTCAAGGGTGCACATTTGAAATTTGTCACATCTTCTGACTATATATTCGGGGTTTCTTAGACTGTGTTATGTGATTGAGATCAACAAGTGATTCCTGCTGAATTCACCTGGACACTCAACTCACTTAGCACTAGTTTCCCTCACATAAATCTTCTCAAGGTCAAACATTCAGTAACCTTCATACATGCTTTACGAAGTAGGTTAAAGCAAGATTTCTGTCTGGCAGACCTCCAAGCAACAGCACATCTTGTTACCTAGTCTAGCAGCTTCACAACCGAAAACATCTCTGTTCTCACTCCTCCTCAATGTGTAGGCCTATTGGTGTTCAGGTGTTCATGTCGACTTTAAAATGAATGTTGGACATTCGTAGAAAGGAGGGTGTGAATTGCCTTAAAAAAACTGCTGGAATAGTATGTATACTGACAATGTAGTAGTTCACTTACACTTTTTTTTTTTTTGCTTGACAATATGGCACTCAAACCAATCAATTAGGCTAATCTTAACATGGGTTTTCTGAGTAGCCTATAAGGCTATGTGAATAGTAGCTACTCCACAGCTTACAAGAGTTTTACAACTAAGTTAAGACATTAAATAGGCCTAAAGTTAACTAGTTAGAACAACTGTTGGATTTTACACGTGTAAGGTGCACACGGGAAAGTAAGCTTAGGCTATTTTAAGTCGGTCTTTATTTTTGTGAAACAGTCTAACTTGCATTAGACTAGTCTACGGGCAAATTTTAGACTTGTCTAACACTATAGACCGGTCTAAAATAGCTTTGTGAAACCGGCCCCAGTAAAATACAAGATCATCCCATATTTCAAGGTAAAATGTAATCGCGATTTGTCCCATATTTTACATAGGCCTACACATAGCTCGACATGAGGATTTTGCAGTGTGGAGTAGAATACTACTATAGCACATATTAAGAAATCCATTGCACAAAAATTTGTAGAGAAGCTCTTGACATTTGCGCTTGATTGTAGCCTATTTTAGCGTCTTTGTTTCCATAGCGACGGTCACGGAGTCTTGACTCTTGAGATCAAGTGTCGTAAACCTTTGCCTTTTTAAACATCCAGAGCTCAAGACAGTCTGTTAAACGCAAGATGCTCTCCAAATATAGGGATGAATGTGATAAAAAGTTATCAGTGGGTCTATAATATGCAAGTTTCATAGCCTATAGTTCTTATTAAATGTAAGATTTTATATATTTTTAATTTGTATCTCTCATGTAATGCTGTCACAAACATTCATTAGTTTCATTATCATGGACTTTTAGTTTGTTTTCACTGGTTTCCGGTCTTCCTTTGTTCAGTTTTCCCGCCATTCTATAGTTGTCATGGTAAATTATTTAATCAGCACAGGTGTTTATCATTATTTCATTCCTTTGGCTTAAGTTTCCATCTGTTCACTCCTCAGTTGTCCAGTCTCGTTAAAGGATAATTCCGGTATTTAGCACTTTGAGTCTATTTTCTAGTTTGTTTTGGATGAACTAGAGTGGTGGACAGAAATTTTGACGATGGGTCCTGTCTCGACTTTTTGACTGTGGATTATTAAAGCTGTTTTACCTGATCATCATCTTATTGTTCCTTCCTGCAACTGAGCATGAAACAAACGAATACATTTAGTATATTTTGCATAAAGCAAATAACCATGAAAGGTAGTGATTAACTTTGCATTTGCCTATTTTAAGCTATTTTGTATAGTGCCTTAAAATGGCTGAAATAGATTATAAAGGTAAACCCGTACCATCATTCACAACAAACTTGTTTCACATCGACACACCCCTCCAATGTCACAAGTCAGGTATCATCTAGAACAGGGATTCCGTATCTTTTTTGTCAATAGAAGCCTTTTGTCCTAAAATGTTTTGAATTCGAATTATCTAACAACACATTCATGTTCACGCATGGTTCTGTTGAAAGTTAACTGTGACATGTAAACAAAAAGTATTTTCTTTATTTCTTCAATTCTTTAATTTTCTATTCAAATTTATGGTTTTTATTTTTTAGTTAACTTTATTTTACTTTTTTTGTTTAATTACTTTTCTTTTCTTTAACTCACAAACAACAATCTCAACATTTGATCAGTCCTTCATGGACATCATCATCCAACTATAATCAGCATTTTCTCTGCTTATGCAAGCGGTGAAATTGGTGTGACAAGGCTTTTGCATTGTTAATTAGCTCACATTTCTTGTTTTGAACTATTTAAATGAGACGTAACCTGCCTTTACTGCATGTGTGAGCATAGTCCACACCCTTAGGATTTTGTTTTTCTTGGTTATAGAACAAGTCTTCACACTTCTAGCTTGCTTGCTAATAGATCAGCTCAGGAAAGTGCCTTAGATCTGATTGATTGAATGATGAGATCAGTGCAGTTGGGGATTTGAATGGGTGTATTTGTGTGCGTCTTAATGAGTCAAAGTGAGGAGTTTAAGCTTTCCAATGTCACTAATACTCTAATCTCCTTCTTTAGTTCACCTAAACCCATTACAAAGATCTACATAATCCTTGCCTACAATCCACTTCACTGCAGCCACCTTAAAGGTTTGAACTTGTATATAAATAAAATCAAAGGGACTCATTAGAAGTCACCTTTGGCTAGGTAGGATCTGCTAAGTGAGTTAATGAGAGCCGTTTTTGTTTGAGAAACAAATTCAGTTACAATGTTGAACCATTTTAAAAATTTTATTCAATTTTGTAAGCATCTGAGACACATCATTTACATCAAATCACGAGGTCTTCCAAACTGTCAACAAACAGATCAATACAAACAGCCATAATAGGGGAGGGGAGGTTGGTGGTTGTTGGAATCCATGTAAGCTTCACATAGTAGAGAAGGGAAGAGACACAAGTATGGTCTCTGCTGCCAAACCCCAAACCCCATCATTTAGTCCAGTGCCATGAGCTACAGGGAATGCTGGGAAGGTGGAGGACTCAGTGCAGTAAACCCCTGAGAACAAACACAAATATGATGATGACAGGTACAAAATTCAACAATGCGATTAGGCTCTTGACTATTCTTATAAGGGATGCACAATATATCAGTACCATATATTTGCAGTAGAAATTAATTTGAAAGAAATTGAAAAAAGTTGTCTCAATCAGTTAAACACATACATTTTGTTTAAATCAATACATTTAAAAATAATACATTTATTTTTAAATAAATGATATATCTGTGTATCCCTAATTATTAGACCATTCCAATCTAATGTTCCACACAGTGACAGTACATGATAACAACGCCTGAACTGACATAAATAAAATATACATCTGACAAAGTTGAGGGGAATGAAGCAAGTTAATATGCATTACTTTTCCTACATGTTGAGCTCCTCATGAAGCCTCAGCATTGCTCTTCACACAGGCAGCAAACGCCTCCATCAGCTCCTTACACGCTTCCTCACCATTCTCCTTTACACTGAAGCACACAGAACACATGGTCATTACTCCAGCACACATAGGCCTATACACACACTCATTCACATCAACATATCACATATACAACATAAAAAATGCTGACAAAATAAGATTTGTCACTCTCAGAATTTGTCACTATAGCACACACGACTGCATAAAATTATGAAGGTTCTGTACCACACACTGTAAAGACATATACATAACATTAGTTGTGTCTTTAGTCATAAAATGTGAATTCATGACAGGCTGGATTCTACTGGGACTGAATGAGACAGTATGTATCCATTTGTGCGAGTGAGATTATTTGAGCCTCTCCCCACCAAACAACGGCAGACACTGACACACTGCATTAGAGTGATGGAGCGAAAACGAGGCCTGGAATAACAGTGCGAAGGGAGGGGAAAAAATGCAAAGAGAGGGAGGCAAATAATCCATCTGAACGAGAGAGCCCTAGAATCACGTGACAAAGCAAGCAGGTAATGAAAAAGAGACATGCCTACTGCTAAAAGAGGGAGATGTCGTGACAGAGAGCCCCTCCACTGGTTAGAAAATTATTTCAGTGTCTCCTCCCCCACAGATCATCTGCTGCATCTCACACGCTGACATAAGTGAGCTCTCCCTCTCCTCAGTGAGCAGTGATGTAACACACAGCTGGTCAATTTAAATATAAAGAGCCTTATGCAGACTGGTTCTAATGAGCCATGTGACGTAGGTATATGGATGCATGGGGGATTGCACTCGCCAAGGGCATTTCCTTTTCATAGGCAGCCATTTTAATACTTCAGGGATTCAGAGAGGACATGCAAGGGGAGAATGGACCATTGTGAAACAAGATTAAATCAACAGTGTGAGACAAGCTGCCTTCTATTGTACAAAAAACTATTAGGGTCAGATTATGTCCTTATCCTCAACAACCAATAACTGGAGATCACAAAACCCTTTTAGGTCAACTGGAAAACCACTCATGTTTTGGTCTGCATATAATGAACCAGAACATGGTTATTTTTGATTTGGGAGTCAAATATTTAAACACTTTAACATGTGGTATAAAAAGAAATGGTTGAAAAAGCACAATCCATTTAAAAGCTAGTGTTAAATGGATAGTTCACCCAAAAATGAACATTCTGTAAACATTTACTCTCTCTATCATGTTGTTCCCAAACTGTATGTCTTACTTTATTCTGTGGAACTTAAAAGATGTTCTGAGAAACATCTCTCTTTTTTTGTCCATACAATGGAAGTCAATGGAAATCTAAACTGTTTGGTTACCAACATTCTTCAGAATATCTTGTTTTGTGTTTCCGCAGAAGAACGAACGATTTGGAATCACATGAGGGTCAGTAAATTACAGAATTTTCATTTTTGGGTGAACAATTCCTTCAAGACAGATACATTGTTTAAAATGTGTTAAATCACCTCAAAAGTGCATTAAATAAACCGAAGTGTGCTATTTGGGAGTCAAATATTGGAAGACCTTATTCTGGGGTGTAAAACTACAATGATAGCAAAAATGAACAGTCAAACGGGGAGATGATGATCACCTTCCCCAAATTAAGACTGAATAATTCACATGATGGCTAGTCCTCCACATATATAATGCAAAAGGAAAAAGGGCACGGCTTAGGAGTGCTCTTAAACACAACAAAAAGGAAATAGTACTCTAAAAATTGGATAGTTTTACTTGAGCTAAAGAAAAATTCAATAAGAATCTAATAACTATTGAGTCCATATGCAATTGATTTAGTAGATGAGCTCCATGTGGAGCTCCTACAACTAAGCTCATCCTGTGCTGACAAACAGGTCTTTGTTTATTGATAGATTGAGTAACACTGTTTACCCTGAGGGGGGCTTCTGCAAAACCAGAATAATGCATTCCAACTGCTACAGGAACAGGCATGCTAACATAAATGAGAGGGGGGGAAATTGCTTTGAGTGTAAAAGATTAACTTTTGCTTTGCATTATAATTCTTGAAAGGACACACCTAAAACAAAATGGCTGTTCCTAACTCTATGGCTGAGTTAGTCAAAGATAGAGAACACCTCAAGGTCATAAGGTCATATGAAATGCACAAATTTACACTGCCAGAGAGCAGCAACAAGAGATCTGAAGGTCAGATGTTCCACAACACACTACCAGATACATTCTCCCAGTGAATAACTGCTGGCTTCTGGGGTTAAACCTGTAACGGTAATCCTCTTCTGGTTTTAAAGCCCATGATGAATCCCCTTTGTGGCGTAGCATGACAAAAAAACAGACAAGATGGCCACTGTGACATGCTTAGACCAGGTGTAAAATGATCCAGTAAATAGAACATGCCACACTGTATAATAAATAACAGAAACACACATCTACACATACCCATGTACGAGTGCACTATAAATACCAGTGTGGTGTACTTTACTTAAAGGTCGGCCTTCTGTGAGTTTAAACATTCAGCTAGTCAGCAACGCATGCAAGATTCTGGTCAAAATGATCACAGAAAGATCAATAACAAACTGACCTGCTAATAGAGTTTCAACTGTTAACAGTTCTTCCATTCCATATTTTTCCCAATAGTCTTAGTCATGTCTGTCCCTGCAGCCTCCCATTCTCATGTTTGAGTGGTGACTGCTCACATGAGGAAATTACTGATGTTTGCAAATTCAATTAACCTTTTCTCCATTTTTCCAGCCCTCTCACCAATGCTTTCTGGATTACTGGATTTTGTTGATTTTATATCCTGTAAATGGAGATGATTGTGATAGACAGGGCATGCTTCAGATGGAAAAGTGACACATTATTCAACCAAATTCTTAACCCCACACCCTCCCCCTATCAGGTCCTAGCACACCAAAGGTCAGGGTATGTGCAACCTTATCTGCGTTCTCATGCTGCCCAGGCCTGTCGACACTACAAACACCAAAAGCAGCCAATCTGCATTTTGGGTGGGTAAGTGGGTGTGGGGATTCGGGTCAAAATACAGCTTGAGCAATGGCTGGTGTCAATGAGAAAGGGTACACAATGAAACCATAAAAAGTAGAGAAGACATAACATTTCAAATGAACGTTCATCACTTGCCATCACAATCCCCTTCATTTTCAGGATATAAAACCAACAATACCCATAAGTGGGAGGGCAGGGGAAAACGGAGAAATGGTTTATTCGCAAACATCAGTAATTCCCTCTCATTTAAGTGGTCAACCCTCAAACATGACAAAGCGAGCCCATGGAGACTGCAGGGACAGAAATGGCGAAGACTGAGAGGGTAAAACAGGGATGGGGAGGATGAGCGAGAGAAAAAGTATGACGTAGACACATTCCCAACAGCCAATCAGCCGTGAGGAAGAACTGTTGAAGAAAAAGCCCAGAATGCTCTTAATGAGCAACCCCGTCACCCCCCCACTGCTGCTGCCAACTTGGATAAAACTGACACCAATCAAACCATTTAAAAAACTCACAAAACTTAATCGAGTTACATCTTATTAAAAATACTGGTTCCCCCTGCGTGAACCTTTCACTTCGCATTCGTCGAAAGGTCCTTCCTTCCCTCCATTTTGGATCGCCATCACAATATAGAATTTACACAGCATATCATAATTCTACTGAATATCAGAAATCCCACCACGATCCTAACTATTTGAGACCAATAATAAAGCTATGTGGGAATAAACCTACATATTGAAGAATCACAATTTAACAAATATTCATGCGGTCCATACAGGGTTGCAGAACGGACCATGCATTATGGACTATACATGACTGCTACCCTAGTCACTTACCATTTGTCTAAATCTGCCTTGATGGTCACACAGGGTGCTGGGACAGGGGTCTCGGCAGGAGCTGCAGTCTCTGAGTCCGACATGGTCTATGGTGTTGGTGTTAATGCTTGGCTGCTCTGTGCGCTCCTGTGGTTGCATGTGCAGAAGAAGAAAAAAGAGAATGGGTAGTTAGAGTTGGCAAGAGGGAGGAGGAGTGTACATAGTTAGGGGGGGGGATGAAATGACGGACATGAGAGTGCACATATGTGTGCATGCGCAAGAGATCAAACAGTGATCGGCTTCAACCATACTAACCATACAGCAAAGACACCATTTTAAAAGTTTGGTCTTTCAAACACAAAAAAAGGCAAATAATTGTGCTTCTTTCTTCATCTAAAAGCACAGTGAGTAACGAAGTACGATGAGAAGTATGCAGCAGAGAAACTTGCATTTGGACACAGTAAAAGCGTCACTATGTGCTGTGTTATGTCATGGACTGTGCATGGACACCCCCTAATGGCAATATTTTTTCATGACATGTGCACTGCTTCAAGGCTTCTCAAGCACCAGCTGTTTTCATATAAAAGCAACATAATTTAAATGAAATCCAATTGATTATATTTCAATTATTGGTTTAAAAGGTTTACAGATACATCAGGGGTGTACATGAGTAGCTATAAACTAAAAAAATTACAAATATTAAAACATTTTGCAGCTTTTTTATTTAACTATTTTTAGGTATTAAACTTTTTCTTTAAAATGAAAAACAAAGGCTTACCTTCCCCATATTTACATTTATGTATACTAATGTAGCTCATGTAAACAGATTAATTAAATAATATTTCTTATATTACGACGTCATGGCTAAAAAAAAAAAAAAAAACAGCCACTTTAGAGCGCATCACATAGTATTTATAACTTCCCCTTTAAACTGTGAGTTGCGCACTACAGTAGCCGCTTTTCCACTGTGGGGCCAGTGAGAGCCAGGGATATGTGCAGGGCGAGGCCAAAGCCTCGGACCTCGAGCCCAACATGTGTTAGGCCTACTAAGGCTCGGACGTAGTCTTTGACAAAAACGCAATTTTCTCAGCTTTTTGTTCAAAATGTTGCTCTTTTTTTTTTTAGAAAAAGGAAAAATAAAGTAGTATAAAGCCAGTATATTTTTTTCTTTCCTTTGATATATTGCATGTTCAGATATTCATTCAACAAAATATTTTGGGGGCCATAAAAGTTTTAGGAATATTATCAAAAATGCTGGCGGTGGCATGGCAACTTAAAAAAAAGAAGAAACAAAAGCGCAATATCCGTCTAATCCGTTCAAATAGGCCTAAACTAATGTCACGCAGTTTGGGTTGGATGCACAACAAGAAATGTAAATAATATCAATAGTATATACTATATAGGACTTAACCCTTTAAGGTACTACTCAACCATTTGGTAGACCACACTTAAAGTCACTATATTTTATTGAAAAATGCATCAAGCTTAACTCAACCTGAATGAGCCATCTCTACCGTTTGGTGTAGTTGTGCAATGCTAAAAAAATCCACTAGATGGCACTGTGTCTGTGAGCAGCATGCCATTTCAGTGTTCCTTCAAACAGCACATGACACAGCGAAAATTTGCTCCTCCTTTGATGACGCATATCGGCGGGACTTTTAAAGGTAAGACTATTTGGTTGACATATTATCGTTTCAGAGGAGTTGTTAAACAGAATTATGTAACTTAATTAAACAAAAATAAGTCTTATAAGGGTCAAATAATTTTTTTAAAACATGCTCTACCAAACGGTTGAGTTGTCCTTTTAAGGTAGTAAAAATTAGCTAATAAAATTAGCTAATGTTGGTAAAATTAGCTATTTACAATGAACAAAAGGGTTAGTGTTGTTAAAATGATTAATTTTAATATTATTCAATTACATATTTGATAAAAAATATTTGATCAATATCATTTTTTCAGCATTTCTGTACTGTATTATGGTAAATATCAAGAATACATTTGAAGAATTAACACCAATTCTGGTGTTACTATTAATTTCATAATTTAAAATTGACTATGTTTGTGTATTACTATATGACTAGCATTGTAAGAGCCATCAATAGCAGCCATCAGATTTTTTTATTGGTCAAGAAAATGCACTTAATATGACTTGTTCTGAATGTTGTTCTTTTATTATGAACAGACGTCTCAACCGTTTGGTAGAGGATTGTATTAAAATACTGTAAGGTCTAATTAAAATTGTTTTTTTGATTGTTGTTGTTGTTATCATAATTGAATAAAAAATGCAAAGAAATAATTTTTCCTTTGCTTTTTTCATGGTGCGTAGCCTACCTTAAAGGGTTAAAACTAGGCCTACAGGCTTTATATTCTATTACAATATATATTTAATTGAATTATTTGTATTGTGATTTTTCCACCTTATTAGGTCTCCTTTTTTGTTTGCATTATGTTCGCTGAATAAACAAAATTATTTTATGGCTACAATGACAGTTTCATTAACGTCAAATTCGTAAGGCTTAACGCTGTTAACGTTACCTATCTTGGCATTCTTTTTAAAACGCATTCGACATGTGGAGCATGGAGTGGATACTTTTTAACTGCAACGAAATAACATTTCAGGCATAGCCTACCTGTTACTTTTTCGAATATCTGAAACTTTTGCGGATCTCTGCAACAACTCACCTCCTCAACGGTCAGTTGAAAAGTTAAGCTTGGTTAAGCCTACCTGTCTAAATCAAGGTCTAAATCAAGAGTAGCCTAGGCTATGCGATTAAACCTGTAGGAACAAATGACTGAAAGCAACAGACGCATCTGAAAATGACGGAGGTACTAAACTGCGACCAGAACGCCGTGTTCTCTGAACAATCAACTCTCACACATGTATATTTACACTGCTGTCAACGAGCTAAAGTGTTTTTAATTACATTTGCATGACATGCCAACCAATTACTTTACCTGGAACTGCAGCCCGGAAGGATTCTGTCAAGAGTTAAATGGAAAACAAAATTAATATTTTTGAACTGAGTAGCCTACTACTGGATCCACGCCTCCTTCTAGGAGTCTTTTAGGAGGAGTAACGCCCCATAAGGCAGCGGACACACTAGAATACAAAACTGTTCTCGCTTTAAAATTACAAAGCTGTTTATTGGAATTGCTGTCCTTCAATACATGTTATGGTAGTCTACTGATGAGGTCTTTAGGGATTTGTCAAATTAAATTTATAAGTTCCCTAAAATATATGTGAAAAGTAAGTTCCCTGAAATATATGAGCAGTTTGGAAATAGTTTAAGCCAATTTGAGCTAAAAGAATGAATGAATGATTTTAACATAACATAAAATTTCTTACATAAAATGTTGCATAAGGCCTTAAAGTTTTACATTTCAAGGTCATGTAAGGTCATGCACTGTAACTGGCTAAATAAAAACAATAAACTAACAATAATAGTAAAATCAGTATTTTTAAAAATTATTTAAAAACGTTTTTTTCTTGGTTATGGAAACATTAAGGGAACATTCCATTTTATTATTTTGCAAACATGATGGGAACATTACTTTTGAATGTTCTCTGAAAATTCTGTAGTCTAGGCCTAAAAAAAGACACTGAACGAACATCCCAAAGAACGTTTCAGGTCCATGAAAAATTGATAAAAATAAAGTTTTTGTGCTAACGTTTTGAGAATAACTTTGAATGAAAAATGTATTAATGTTATTGGAAGAACGTTTGTTCATAATTTTGAGAGAACCGTTTCAGAATGTTCTGAGGACATTCCCTGTTAGCTGGATTGATATTTTGCATTAAAGGAGGGCAACTGAAAGAAGAGCTTGGCAACAAGCTCTCAGCAAATACCCAACTGAATTTAGAGGGCATGTGTCTTGTTTGTTTGTATGTTTCTCTCTCTCTCTCTGTGTGTGTGTGTGTGTTTGTGTGTGTGTGTGTGTGTGTGTGTGTGTGTGTGTGTGTGTGTGTGTGTGTGTGTGTGTGTGTGTGTGTGTGTGTGTGTGTGTGTGTGTGTGTGTGTGTGTGTGTGTGTGTGTGTGTGTGTGTGTGTGTGTGTGTGTGTGTGTGTGTGTGTTTTCTGAACGAATTGTACACAGAAGCAAGGGGGGGTAACAGAAGAATTTCCCCACACAGACATGGAAAAATGTTAAAAATCAAATAGTTAAAAAAAAACAAGGCAGCATAGAACAGGAAACTGTTCATAAGAATTGGGTTTAACCAGCACATTCAGACATACATAAACCAGGAAAGGAAAGAAAAGAAACAAAAAAGGCATAAAAGCCCTCAGTCCACAACAGGACATGACAAATTGGTGTTTCCACATGGGGGAAGGGTCTGTAATGTGTAGACTTTCTTTAAACGGCACATGGGTGCAAGAGTGCAGAATGGGTACCTCCAGAGTGGTGCAGTATGAGAACTGTTTCATTTTCCATTTGTTCTTCCATTCAGATATCCTAAAGTAATCGCATCACACTAAACACATTTTTTGAAATTCAAAAACACACATCACCAAAATCCCCTTTTCACTTGAAATAAGCTCTATATTCAGAAGTTTCTCCATCCAGTAATTAAAAGAAATAATGTTTTACATTTATTTATTTGGCACCTCATGTGACTCCTGGTGAGTTTTACCCTCCTGTGTCCTGTATCTACTCAAGCAGCTTATCAATATTGATTAACCAAACTCTCAAAACAATGTTTTTCATTAGTTTCAGGACTGAACTAGTTTAGGTACAATACACCTGGAGTGTAAAACTTACTGCATACCCAAATGAAAGGAGTAGGTCTATATAATGAAACGCTCAGGAGAGGAAGGCAGACTGCAAAGATTCAAGTAAGAGAATAAAGAATCCAGTTAAAATGATGGCTGAAGGATCTAGACTATACTTTGCAGGTAAGCAAACCTTATCTTCCTCAATCTAACCTTTCCCCACCACATTTTACACTTTATCTCTACTCCCTTGTTACATCCCCTTTTCAGTTCAAGCTTACTTGATTTTAGCTCCCTCTATCTGCCTTTATTCTTTGTCCATACTCCTGATGACAATATTGTTTAACTGTTCCTTTTTCTCTTTTCTTTTCAGTGACTGTCCTGATGTGTGCGTTTGCCTCAATCAATGGTGTCGGTCTGAATGATTTACTGGAAAGAGCCTCTCAACTTTCAGACAAACTTCACTCCCTCAGCACCTCTCTCACCAATGACCTGGTAAGTACTAAACACCCTCGTAAAAAAGAAAAAGTGCATGTTGTTACAGTAACGTTGACTTATACAATGGATGATGGAAAGAACCCAAAGCAGGTTTATTGAAGACACAGGGGAGTTTACAGGTAAGACAATGGATCCTGATCAAACAGGATCCAGATCAAACAGTAGTAATGGTAAAGGCAGAGCAGTATACAATATAGTCCTTGGTTGATAGTAACACTCACTATACAGGAACACACAAGGAGAAGACAAACGAGGAGAATACAATGCTGGAGTGGAATGGAAGATAGAGAACAGGCAAGTATTTATTCAGGTTGGTATTATTCACAGGATGTAGAGTCTAGTCATAATTGTAATCAGACAAGGAGTTAACTGAGTGAGTGTCTTTTATAGGGCATTGACGAGACTGTGATAGGATCATCAATTAGCAGACCTGGGCAGAGTCGGTGCGATTGAGGATGATGGGAGAACCGGAAAGAGCCTGGGGGAGCCAGAGGGGTGGTGGGTCGAGGCACAGATGGAGATCCACAAGTCCAAAGCTGTGCCAGAGCAAGGATTGACGGGCCTATACGGAGCCTGAGGGATGATAGACCATGGTGGAGCCGAGGGAGCGTGGAGCCAAGGTGGAGCTACTTGTACTGGGAAGATGGGCTGGTGGGTCTGCTCCTCCACTTTCCCCACTGTGTGAAGATCCACAAACCCACAGGGTGTAATCAATGAAGTCCACCAAGGAACTATGACCCTCACTCAACAGTAACATCTGGCCAAGTATGTCATCCATCCCAGTCCAAGATGTAAGGGACTTATCCCAGCGCAACTCGTGACAGATCTCAAGGAAATCCTCCACATACTCATCCAGGTGGCCATCTTGGGTGAGGGTGAACAGGGACTCGGCAGGGACACAGAGTAGCTAAATCAGGGAGTGCAGAATGTTGGCGGTGCCTGCTGGGTTCATAGTGTTGGTAGGTCTGGTCATCTGTAATGTTGACTCAATGAATGGTGGAAAGAACCCAAAGCAGGTTTATTAAAGACACAGGTGAGCATACAGGTAAGACAATGGATCCAGATCAAACAGGTAAGTAGTAATGATAATGGCTTGTATTTATCGCGTTGACCGCTTCATCCATCACTTGTTTCATATCAGGTGCCATTTTCTTAGCCGCATGGGCTTGCCTGTGTATCATGCAATGCGTTCATACTAAAAATAGAGACAGAGCCTGTACTTTTATCACCAATCCACTATTTGCGCCAGTCATTGCCTGTGCTCCGTTGGAGCAAATACCCACACAGTTCTTCAATTAAATGTCATGTTTACATACAAATGAATCCAATGTGGCAAAAAGTTGCTCACCAGTTGCATGTTCGAGAAGAGGGAGACAAAACAGAAAATACTCCGTAAATTGTCCTTCACCGACAAATCTAACGTAAACCATTTATTGTGCTTCTCCTGCAATATCGGTCTTAAGTTGGAGAGAAAAGTTACCATTTGCCCAATACAACCAGTCACTGTATCATTTGAGACTGGAATCAATGCTAATTGATCAGCAGCACTTTGTCCACACATAACAGAACCAGTCTCTTTAACTCAGGGTAGAAAAAAAAAAAGTCTCACCTAAATTGTGTGGCTTCTCAGTTTTGGCAATCCAATGAGAAATAATAAACAAGGTGCGTAGAGCCCTATCATTTACTCTGGTGGCTTTCTGTAGCATTGATTTTTGACCACATAGCTCCGGTAGTTTTCGTTGGAAAAATTAAAGTGGCTTTGTCTGCGGTGATTCTTGTTTAGTTGTCAAGTGTCTTAGCATTTTGCTAACACCTTGCCACAAATCACATACTGTGGTTGGGAATCCCCACCGATCGCTGGTCTGAGTGAAGCCATATTCGGAGTACTTATCATCATATTTTCTGCTTTTGACCTTCTTTCCTTGTTCTCAACTGGACGCTTTTTCCCAGCACCAATTAAAAATTGCTCCATGTCTAATCAGCAGTCCAGCTATGACTATAAACCACAAATTGCAAAGCCCATGTGACTATGCTGGTAGGTGGTGCTAATAGGCGGGTATTTTATACATGCGTTCAAAATAAAAGTTATCCTGCGAGTGCGACCCACCTGCTACCTCTTTGCGACCCCCAGATTAAGAACCGCTGCTCTAGAAGCTTTGAATCTTTTCCTGGAACAGTCAGGGGAAAGCCTCAGTGCTTTAAGGCTTCATTTCTCCATCCCTACTATACAGGAACACAATAGGAGAGGACAAACAAGCAGATGACAATGCTGGAATGGAATACGATGGTGAACAGGGAAGTAATCTTTTTCAGGTTGGTATCTGTAGTCATAATGGTAACCAGACAATGAGTTAACTGAGTGAGTGTCTTTTATAGTGCATTGATGAGACTGTGATCAAATCCAGGTGTGCTTGATGGCCAAGTGAAAGAAGGGGGATTCCTCCCACAATCGTGAGGGATGCTGGTTTAATGTAGTATGTGAGTGAGAGAGAGTGCAGCAAGGAGTGAGGAAGAGTCCATTGTGTGTGTGTGTGACAGTTACATGCACACTGGGTTGTTTTTGACTTCAGTTTTATTCAAACAGGTTTTTTTTTTTTCATAGATTTGATGTTGGTTGTTTTTGATCTAAACCTTTCGACCACAGGATTCTCACTTTCCTCCTCTTGGGAGGGTAATGATGCCCCGTCCGTCAATGTGCCACACATCCTCCCTTCAAATTCCCAACGACAAAGACCAAGCCCTGAAAGTGCCGGTAAGAGCACACATGCATCCATCTTACTATTTTTTAAAATGTAAAAATACTTTCTCCTATTCCATCTTATTTTTTGTATCAAATAAATATTGTTTTTTTGTTAATATGCAGTGTAATATAAATAAAATATTTTAATTGAAATTATAATTTAATTTATATAACATGTAAAACAAACTATACAAAAACACAATTAAAACACTTTACATATGATATTAATATAATATATTTATATATAAATACTTTACAAAGCTTGCAAATATTTGAAGTCTTAAGAGTCTCATCCTATTCCAACTTTTTTCAGCCTGTTATTGTAGCTTAAAGTGATTCACCAAAAAAAAAAAAAAAAAAAAATTGGTCATGTACTTACCCTCATGTCGTTCCAAATCCATGAGATTTTTGTTCATCTTCATAACACAAATGAAGAAATATCTAAGAGATGTCTGTCCCTCCTTCAACCAACACTTTGACTCTTCAAAAAGTTCTTAAAGAGATCATAATAGAAATCCATGGCCTGGTTACACAGACGGGGTTTAGATTAATCCAGATCTAGGCCTTAGTTTAATTAAGACATTTAAGTAGCTTTTATAAATATACCGTAAAATAAAACATTACTTTTGTGCATCTTGACAAAAAACAATATCAACAATAAAACATATCAACAATAAAAACATATTTTAAAATATGTCAGTGCTTTCAGTTAAAACAGCTGAAACATGCATTTTAGACTAGGACTAGACTTAAAGGAGCTGTATGTAAGAAATGTATTTCAATTAATCATAAAATGGCCCTGATATGTCACTAGACATTAAGAAATCATGTACATTTCAAATACTTATATCACTGACAACAGTTGTCCGGCCAGCATATTGTCATTTAAAAAGTGCAGTTGCAGCCCTCAACTGATGTTGATGTTGTCATGTTGTGTTTTGGTCTGATGCTCCACCCTCCACCTATCTACCAATCACAAAGTCAATAGTGTTGCAGCATCCGGGTTGCCAGCTCTGCTCTAGTTACCACAGCTGCAGCTCGTCACGTTCCTGCGGGATCCTGCAGCCTATCTGGCAACCTTGAGTCAGGGAGGAGGGGGAGGGGATACACCGCTCTACAGTAATTTGAAAGTGATTGCAGTACCAGTTTTGGCCACAATCTTACATACAGCTCCTTTAAGCAGAGACTTAAGCCTTGTCTGTGAAACCGGGGGTAGCCTATCAAATTGTTTAATCCAAGTCTTCTAAGAGACACAATCGCTTTACGTGAACCTACCTTTTAAACTCACCAATGGACAAAATCAAGTTGCACCCTACAGTTTTTAATTGCTCTAGAGGCCGTTTCACTCCGATATAAATCACAATATTACAACTTCCGTTTTTAATACCAACTTCAACGTGCAGGCAGGGACAAGGACAACCATAAGTAAACATCTACCTCTTGTGGTCTTGTGTGTAATTACAAGCGGAACAGATGGGCATTGAATGAAGTTTTATGTGATTGTTTCTGCAGGAGGATGAGTTGCTTTCTTTGGCTCGGTCTCTGCTGCTGGCGTGGTCCGATCCCCTCACCCTCCTCTCCTCCGAAGCGTCCAGCCTGGCACATCCAGAACGCAACACCATTAACAGCAAGACCAAAGAGCTGCAAGACAACATCAACAGCCTGGGTGCAGGTCTGGAGCGTGTCGTTCACAAGGTGAATGCGCTTTTAGGAACAGCTCACATTGCGTATATTGTGCATGTTGTTTGTAAGAGGGTAATATGAAGTAAATCTGAGTGATTTTTAGATATAAAGAAAGAAATCTAAAATGCACCTTTAAGCAGGGTTTATTTATTTGTTGTCCCCTTCTCTCTTCTCCACAGATGGGCTCATCCTCAGACAACCTGTCCTCTCTCCCTTTTTCTTTCAACAACCTTGGCCAGGATAAAACCTCTCGACTTGTCAATTTCCATTTCCTGTTGTCCTGCTTCCGCAGGGATTCCCACAAAATTGACAGTTTCCTCAAAGTTCTCCGATGCCGGGCAGCCAAGAGACCTGAGATGTGCTAGAGTGAAAATGCTATGCTTCTCTCATTGTGGATGTTAAGTAAAAATGGTGGAGCAATGAGTGATTTGAAATGTTTCTTTATAATATCACATGGCAAAACATGCCCTTTATTGTTTGTTTCGAAGATGTAGATATTTGATTCACTTGCTTACTTGAATAAATAACTAGACAAACAGGCCAGATTACTCTGTCCCCAGAGATAAAAGACAACAAAAAGTAAACAAAGGTATTTCAATATTTTTTTTAATTGACGGTCATATAAAAGTTCTGCATGCAGTCATACTGTTTGATGAATAAATGCACAGAGTATATTGAAATGTTTGACCATGCACAGTTTGATAAGACATTTGTATATTTAAGTAACTAAAATGTATTTATTAAGAAATTATGTTGGATCTTTAACACATTTATTTTAACATTATCTTCTGAAATGCAATATTTAGAGCTTTGCACCAATGTCAATAAATTCCTATCATGCAAATTTATATTGACTTATGAAATCTCATTACACACACACATGGAAAGATCATAGAATTTCCAAATAACCAATATTTTACATAATCTTTATTACATTTATTCTATAAATAAATACATGTGGGATTACAAATTTAAGAATGTTTAAGATCTGCTGACCCTACGTCCTGACATAAGATCACATGAAAAACTAAGGTGAAGTACATTATATTTAGCATTTAAAGTAAAGATGACATCAAATGAATGATTCTGTTAAGCAAAGTTGCTAGCAAGAGGTTTCTTCCAATTCCTGTTTTCTTTATTGCAAGTCAAATGTGGTGGATCACTGAGACTCTCACCTTTTGTCTTTAATGGCTCTTGGAGCCCCTATCCCATTCTTTGAATAATTAATGCTGATAGGATTAGGACTGGTGAAATGTGTCTGGGGCGGGTTCCTACCTGCATACTTTATTTGCATGCTTTTTTAAAGATTTTTCTTTGTCTCTATCTCTAATCTCCTAAAACTACTAATGGTGATGTACTACATCTCACAAAGGTGAGTACACCCCTCACATTTCAGCAAACATTTTAGTATATCTTCTCAAGGGTCAATACTAGAAATGAAACTTGGATATATTTTAGAGTAGTCAATGTGCTGCTTGTATAGCAGTATATATGTACTGTCCTCTGAAAATAACTCAACATACAGCCATTATTGTCAAAATAGCTGGCAACAAAAGTGAGTACACCCTAAGTGATAATAGCTGTACGTCATTTAACCATGCAAAGTCACATGTCCTATTCATCATGTTCATGTCTGCTTGACAGGACCATACAAATTTGTGTATCTTGTATTAGAGCAGTTAAAATTTGTGCTTTGAGTACAATTCTCTCTTACTGACCATTGGATGTTCAACATGGCACCTCATGGCAAATAACTCTCTAAGGATTTGAGAATTAGAATATTTGCCCTCCACAAAGATGGCCAAGGCTATAAGAAGAAGATTGGTAACACCCTGAAACTGAGTTACAGTACAGGCCAGGGTCATACAGAGGTTTTCCAAGATGGGTTCCACTTGTAACAGGCCTCGCAAGGGTCAATCAAAGAAGTTGAATCCTCGTGCTGTCCGTCAGCCAAACAAGCAATTGTCAGCCAAACTAATAAACAGTTATACGATTTTTTGATTAGAAATCATTTATGAATTAAATTAAAAATGCTTATGAGAAAAATGTAATGCTGTAAGGCATATTTTACAGACGAAAAGGAGACGGACAGTGGAGAGCTTACAGGAGAAAAAACAGGCTACATCAGAAAAACCTTAAAATGATTGCAGAAGCCTTAGCAGTTTTACAATGATGACAGCAGAAGATAACCTAAGTGCTCAAGTATAAAAGACTGATGACCGTCCAATTGTATACTGATTGAGCAGTATCTCCCGACACCCAGCTGATTACACCTATTAGCTTTTGTTTGCCTTTATTTCTGAAAAATTGCATGACCTAATAAATTACTATATTATTGGCAAGCAATCATCAGCCAATATTGTCATTGATAAAACCTTGAGTAAGAACCAACTACATAGAAGACTTCCGTTCAAATTGTAAGTCCCATTTGAATACTTATGATTTAGGTCAGATTTGACCTACTTTACCAAACTTGAGAATAATAAATAAAATTAAGTGTTAAGGTTAAAATTCACACCATAAAACAATGCAAAAGTATGAAGACCCAACGAACACAAGGAAAGAGAACAAATCAAGCGCAAAGGCATTCATTCAGATATGTGAGCAGCAGTACACACACTATATAAAAGCAGGTGTGCAGCTATATGTTTGTAAAAACTGAAAGCAGAACAATTAAAGATTCAACCTCAAATGAATATAGCTCTAGCTAGCATAAACAATAGCAGGTGGTACACAAATTAAAAATAAAACTGTAAAATTAACTTCAGGATGGGAGTGTAGGTCTGCAACATTTCCTAAATGTCTCAGCTTAATCTAGAAGCAATTCAAAACAACTATCAAATAAGCATGAAGTAGATTACTAAAAATTTAAAATTTGAAAAACTGATCATTCATCAGCTAAATATGCCTATATAAAATACTTTCATAATTCTACGTGAAAAGCTAGTTTAGCAAGTTTGCATTTTTGAATAATTGAAAGACAAATGCAGGTTTAATTTGTTTTTATTTCAAAAAAGAAAAGAAAAGAAAAAACAATTCCTAGTGGACAAATGCCTGCCTGGTAATAATCCACACCAGTGCTAGACACAAAACGTGAACTTGCACCCCTCGACAAAAACACTGTTGTACACAGCAACACTATGAGAGAAGATCACAATATGGAACAAATGTGAAGTACTCAAACACAGGAAAAGCATCACCCTTCAATAAAAGCACTTCTACGGAAAATTTAGTCTGAAGGGTTTCCTCCGTGGAATTAAACTGCAGCTCTGGGTCTGAGAAACTTAGTTTTAAGTGCTTATAGTGCAAAAGAGCAGCAGATAAGCTTAAACTAAACAGTCAGCCATTGGATGAAGATTCTTCCTATATGACATTAAAAAGATCAAAAGATCTAAAATAGTGCTCATTAACACCATCTACGAGTTGTACAAGAGAATACTACACCATCTCATCCATAGCACGATATTATCCTCCATTTGGGTCATTGTCACAAGTATTATTTAAAAAAGAAAAGGGGGGGGGGGGGGGGTGTAACAAAGGAGGACATAGGAGCACTACATGAATTAAAACAGTTACTCCACAGAAGACAAATGGCACATTATGGACGTGCCCTCTACTGATGGTCCAAAACAACTGCAGAAATACAAAATGATATGGGCTCATTCAGAAATCACTGGGCAGAGCTTCTGACCACAGTGAAACATGACAACAGGTTTTACCTACATGGAATATGTTAGCTTTACCAGATGGAATATCAAAATACAAACAGCTGATTTGCATTTTTTTTTACAGTGACCAACACACGTCATCATGGCAGGAGGGAAAATAAAAATAAAAGACATACACATGGATGACATGTTGTCATAGACAAAAAGGCAAAAGAGAGCAGTTGTATGTGTGTGCACACATGCATAAATTCAATGGATCCCATCTAAGATGGTCCACCTAAAATTTGGAAAAAGCACACCCAAAAAGGAAATTTGCACATGGAAAAAAGCACAAATCTGCCATGTTTAGTCCCCTTTGGTGCATTACACAAATCAAAAAAAAGAAAAAAAAAAGTTAATTTAAAAATGTTCAATAACTCTCAAAATCCTCCATGTCAGGCAACATTCTGTAAAACAGAATCTCTAAAAATGTCTGTCACGCACAGTCATGTAACAAAGTACATGTTTCACACACGCATACACTGCTCTGAAATGCCTCGCACACACTGATGCTAAAGGAATCTAGCGCATTCTGTACTCTGACGTCTTGGACACCTCACAGAGCTGACCCTTGAAGTCGAGGTCAACGTTAAAGTCCAGGTCTCTCTGTAAGATAGGGGGAGGGGTTAAAGAGTTAGACCAACCTTTAGATAGATTTATATAAAAAAAAAATATAAAAAAAAAAAATGTATCCACTAAAATGAACAGGAATGTAGACCATGTATAGATTAGTAGAACTGTAGCAACCTTATTTTTTTTAGGTTCAACAGGCTTCGTTTTAAATGAAGACTAAAATTATGAAATTTAATATCTTCATATTGCTGCTAAAACAGTAGCAAATTTTAAGCAGTGGGGGGGGGAACGACGACTCTTTGATCATTGTTTCAAGCCTGCAATACACTACTGTTCAAAAGTTTGAGGTCAGTAAGTTTTTTATATATATATATATATATATATAGGTATTAACACTTATTTAGCAAGTAAGACCAAAAGTGAACAAAGACAATGTTACAAAAGACATCCATTTCAAATAAATGCTTTTTTCAACGTTCTATTCAAAGATTCCTTAAACAGCATAACTATTTTCTAGCCTGGTTCTACCAGACTCTCGTACATTTCATTTGTACAGAGAGTCTGGCCTCGCTCCATTGGGAAACGTTTACTTCCTTGTAGGCGGGTTCTCTGTTAAAGTTCAAAACTATTGGATCTGCCCAGAGTCACTCAGGATCTGCCATAGCCAATCGCTAACGTGTGGTCGTGACGTATGTCATGCGCCGAAACCGGCTGGAAAGAACAAGTCCGAATTCCATATTCATAAATCTAAATATCTAAATGCTAAACCTCTCTTTCTTATATTTGTGAAAGAATTTTAAAAATACCTCTTTTCAATTAAGTTGTCTGAGAACAAAAAAAGCCTTAAAAACATTATCTGTTTGTAATTATTTTCCTTTTTTCAGTGTCATGTAATTCTCTTAACTTGTTCATGTTTATTTTATATTATCCCCCTACTGTTTTATTTTTGTTTTGTTTTTATTATTATTTTTTGTTTGTTTTTGTATTATGTTTTCTGTTATTACTTGTGTATTGTTTTAAGCAATAAAAAAAAACAAGTCCGAATGATCAGAGGATTATGTTTAGAATAAGATGTCTGTCAACGAGAGCTGCATGTTTTGTTCATCGAATTTAAGAGTTCAAGGAACAATTCTAAATTCTAAATGTATATTTGACACTAATGACAGTGATGTATTCAGTCAACTGTCGAAGCTGGGTGTAATCATTAACAATACGCCGCTGCGGTCGTTTCGGATCTGCCGCAAATGCTGTGACACAGTGATCATCGTGCACGCCGAGCTGCCCAGCACCAACTCCTAACCTTTCTGCCTCCCTCACTTGGTCCTCCATTAGTGCAACAAGAGGAGACGACAACAACTATCGGCTTTGCATCCTATCGTTCGCCTTAGCTAACTCATTCACCACTAGCGGAGTGAGCTGGAAAATTAAACTTTTCCCAAATCATGGCCACCAACAACACTTAGCAAACATTGATCTTGTTCCGGCTTTAACTTCTGGATATTCGGCAGTTTTGCAACAACGGACCGAATAGATTTTCTCACGTCTTTCTCCGCTGCCATTACTGAACTCCAACTCAAACTGACGCGCTACATCAACGTCATCGTTCTCAGCCACTCCCTCTGTTCGCTGATTGGACCGGTAAAAAAATTATTTCTGGAAACCAAAGTCTACAGCACAATCCCAGACGTAGTACTGAAGGAAAATAAAATTGAGCGGAAGTGCGTAGGAGGGCGGAGCCAGGCTAACTATTTTCAGCATTGATAAGAAATTGTTGCCCACCAAATCATCATATTACAAAGATTTCTGAAGAATCACGTGACACTAGACTGGAGTAATGATGCTAGAAATTCAGATTTGGCACAACAGAAATGACATCAAAATTAAAAAAAGTTATTTTAAATAATAAAATTACTATACGTGATACGATCTGGGAAAACCCAGCACATGGTGAAATTTGACATATTAAAGGTTTTGAGACCATATTAAAGCTGGGTTCAAGCCCTTTCCAAATCTGTTTTTCTTTCTTTTATTATTTGTCTAACAAAAGTTGTGATTATCTGAAGTCAGCTGATCGCTATGATTTTCAGAAATGGAATTGAGAAAAACAGGCTTAATTAACTGTCACGTCCTGCTAGCGGGATGACTGGCGCTCTTTTTCTATTGCCTTTTTTTCATATCACACATTTTAGTAATCATCATAGATTAGGTATCATTCGAAAGCTTACGAACTCAATTCATCCTGTGAAAAAAGTTTTGAAATGGGACGATTGAAAGGCGAGCAAGGTCTTTTAAGCGAGCAGCTTCAGGCTCTGTTGTTCTCTTGTGCTCCGCATCACACCACACGATAACGCTGGATAAAAATAAATAAAAACTTGCGTGCCGTTGTAGTTTACACAGGACTGGCGGGACCTTTATTCTGTTATGTGTTTTTTTTTATAGGCGAAACAGTCTTTGTAGTGTTAAGAGAAGGAGAGCTAAATGGGCGATTGTTTTTTTGCCCCTCTGCTCCGCCGTGCGTGTTCTTAAAGAGAAAGAGTGTTTTCAGCTTGCCACTATAAATCACTATTTTTCTGGACTAAACTAGTGAATTTTCCCAAGATATATTCAGAGATGATAAACAAGATGTTATAGAATAATTTATTGAAAACCCAATTTTGACAACAAAAAAAAAAGACAGATCTATTTTTAGACCTTACTGAAACCGTACCAGTGCGACATCTGACGGGTTTTCCCAGATCGCATGACATATCACTATTTACTGTATTTGATCAAATAAATGGTTTAAAAATATTTGCTTTTAAAGGTGCTATATGGAACTTCTTCTAAAATGAATCCTTTTTTTATTGCCTGTGTGTGAAGGGGTTGTAATCACACATTACAATGATCCACTTGTCAGGTTTTGCTATTACCTCTGAAGGCCAGTATTCCTATTTCTATGTGAAGTCTCCGGGTCGGATTTACCGCGAAATCCAACAGACGTGCATGCGCGCTCCCGAGCCTCTCTCCTTATATACATTGTATTGTAGACGGTCAGAGAGTTACGTCCGGTTAAAGGCGCACGTTTATCGGCTTATATCTCAGTCAATCTTTGATCAATATTCCCAAGACTCTAATCGTTCGTAGTGCTGGACGGGGCCTTTCGAACGAGCCCACCCCCGAGGTCCAACTCGCCCGGCTCCCCGAGTTATAGCCGTTCGAAATCGGGGGGTCCCAGCGAACGGCGATCCGGTAGGGGGCATCCCCGAGGCCCGCCACTCTAGTGTTCGGGCAAGGGTTCCCTTGGGACCTCCTCCCCCGAATTTGAGCTCTCTGGGTCTTTGCGTTCCAGAGATACGAGCGATTTACTTCTGAGATCGTGACGTCACCGGCGTCCGCAATTTTGCAGCGCGGCCGATGGTTTTCTGCTAATATCTCCGCGAAAACACCACCAAAAACTATGGAACTTATATGGTTCTTTTCAGCTCGACTAGATGGTCCCAACGAGCTCGGTGCTCGCCGAATCCGTCTACTATTCGCCGATATTTGCGTAATAGACGGTATTGTCTATGAGTTTGAGCACGAGCGCTCTTGTAAAATTTGGTTGCAATCTGAAACATCACCACTAGAGGCCGCTAAAAGTTACGTAGAGCACCTTTAAAAATAAAAGAATCTCACCAAGGCAAAACCCTAGCATATATTTTTTTAGAACCCAATCAACCTTTATGCAATTGCAATACAATCTAGATTTACAAGATATATTTTTCTACACTTTCATGCAAGATTCTAGGGGTTTAACGGTTCACAAAATTCACCGTTCGATTCGATACAGTGGTGTCACAGTTCGGTACGTTTTCGATACAGCAAAAAGAAATGCCAGAGAAATTCCCAATTTATTAAATTATTTTTAAATAAATGAGTTTACCTACATCTTGAAACTTTTAGTTTTATAAATGGAGGTAATCTTTGAAGGATGAGCAAATAAGAATATTTGTTAAAACATAATATTTAAGTTTTAAAGTGCTGGAAAAAGATGTGATATACCTAAAAGCACTTTACTATTTCTGCCAAACTTCCATGGTTACTGTTACTACATTAAATCCATGGTGAATGTTGCTGATCGGTGGACTTACGGCCTAAAACTAGTTCATTCATGGAACGATGTTTCTCCTGGTTTCCACGTCAGCGCTGTTTGATCCGTTAATAATGGAGAAATGTGAATGCTTCTGACTAGATCTCGCAGCGATGTTATTACTTCAGTGGCGAATTCAAATGCTTTCTTTACTGGATCTCTTAGCGCTGTGTAGTAACAGTGTAGCTTGATCAAGCTCGGCTTGCGCTGCACTGACATTGGTCCAAACTGATAAACAGTCCATGAATCACAAAATGAGTTTCTTTCCGCTTTCATTTGCCATTTGATGTTGTACAATGTTGTGGTAGATTTTGGTCGGCAGGAAAAATGGACCAACGAATCGTTCGGTTTGTAATGCGTACCGAAACGAAAGCCTCGTACCGAATGGGTCAATACGAATACGTGTATCGTTACACCCCTACAAGATTCTAGTCTAAAAGTGAGCTTTTAGAATATTAAAGTACAGATGGGGCTTACGTTATTCTTGATGTTAGGTTTCATGCTGATGGTGCCAAAGATTTCCTCTCCAGTCTTTACCGTCAGATAGTCATCAAGGTAGAACACAGTCTGCTTCCAGTGAGTGTAAGGAGACTCAGGGCCTATAAGACGAATTCACTTTGTTTTTCAACAGGGTTTATACAATCAAGAAACTCATGGTAAAAATGGTATCGTAGAGAGAGGGCAAAGAAAAACAAAAGTACTCACTAGTAGAGAAGCCAGTCCTCTTGTGGCAGCGAGTGAACTCTATGTTGAAGTAGGTTACCAGTGCATGGATGTAGTCATTCCTTTTAACCTGCAGGCAGAAAGGTGATGTGAAGGACAAGTCCTCAATCTTCACTGTGTAGATGTCCACCTCCTAATGAACCAAGAGAATGGATAGGTTGAATAAAGCAAGGTTTATATAAAAAGCTTTGTATCGTTAGAGCACATTTTTGGTGAAGTAAACTAACCTTAATGAGGCAGGCAGTGCTCACGAGCTGCTTGGGGTCAACAACATCCACTAGAGGTTCCTTAATAGCCACTTCCTTGATACAGGACATGTCAAATCCATAAACATTCTCCCACCCTAATGGATAAAAAAGAAATCCAAAGATGAAAATGAAAGGCATCTGTCAGACACAGCTGAAACCCTCAAAAGTGCATTCAGAGATTGACACATACAGTGAATTTTGTAGTCCTTGTACTGTCGGTCCTCAATAGCAGTGACGTAGAGCGTGGCTCTGTCAGGGAAAATCAGACCATCAGGTTTCTGAAAAAGGAAAACAAAGGGCAACGTGAACATTTATCTAGTTACGGTCTGCATGCACAATTTCTATGTTAAATAGCTCTAACACTTCAATGCTTAAGGACATTAGCATACACCCACCAGCCATTTGTCTCTTGCATAAATGACAGTGTTGAGCATGGATTCATAGAAGAGACAGTATCCCATCCACTCAGAGATGATTATGTCTACTTTGTCCACGGGAAGCTCAACCTCCTCCACTTTCCCCTTAATAATGGTAACGACTAGACAGGAAAAATAAAGGTTAAGTATTTGAGGAACATAACTCACAATACAATAAATTCAGTTTAAAATATCACAAAAGCTATGGTTTGGCTGTGCAAATAAGGTCTGTAAGAATGTGGAAGCCAAAAGTTCTGAGAAGTCCTTACTATGATCCAACTTATTGGCCTTCACAATCTTCACAGCATAGTCTGATATACTGCTGCACTCAATCTGGGGAACGAATGACAAAAGAATAATGAAAAACCTGACAAAAGCACAGCATGATAACCCACCTATCACCTTAACAGGATGGGCAATTACCTCATTCAGCTAAATTACTCCATATACATAACAAAACCTGTTGAAAACAAAGAGGCGACATTTACAGAAACGGGTAGGGATTTACACTGACCCCAATAACTTTCTTGGCCCCAGCTTTGGCTGCAAACATACAGAGGATGCCGGTTCCACTTCCCACATCCAGCACCACTTTATCCTTGAAGAGATGCTTGTTGTGGAACATGGAGTTTCTGTACGTCAGAGTACGAACTTCATCCTTCAGCATCTCCTGTGGACACAGAATGGGTTTACATTGGTCACAGATTTGAAGACATTTAATTGTACTATTCATGAGACAAGGACCAATAGGACTGTACCTCATGAATGCCAAAGTGTGCATAGGAATCAAAGTAGTAGTCTTTGGAGGTCATATCTTCTGCTGCAGGTTTCACTGAGCTCTCTCCCTGGGACACCTCAAATAAAAAAAGACATTTAAAAAGAGAAAAATCGCAAATTATGCACTATGAAAGCATGAGCTAGGCTTCACTTAAGTTTTGTCAGTGTCTTTTGTATTTTAAAATACCATTTTTACGGGGAAAAACCCAACAAGACTTAAAGGTAATCATAAATGCTTTGATGTCATTTGTATGGAATTGTGTGCAGTGCTTCAAAATTTCCCGTTGTCAGGCGATTTGCATATGTTACTCGGAGTCGTTTTAACGAATTTTGCTTCTATTCTCGCTAGCAACAAAATCATTTGTCGCCACCAACCGGCATAAAAATAACCTTTAGGAGTTAAAAAATACTTTTGATAGATAATTCAAACCCCATCAATACATACAGCTTGTGCCACTTCTAGACCACCATTAACGTTAACGTTACCTCTTTAAAACCAGCTATTTGAAACAGTTATCTGAAGTCTATTTTACAGCAAAACTTTAAATGAGAACCTAAAAAAATTATACTCATGTTACGCTGTTGTACTAATTCGCCTGTTAAAATCACTATAATTGTTTTTAACAGCGTCGGAAGACATCTTGAACATTTAGATTATACGCATGAGGGGAAAACGTGGTCGATGAAAAAAAAAGAGAGAAAGAAACTAACTTATCACACCGCCAATTACAACACCCTAATCAATTGTTAATTAAAATCGGATTAATCGTGGTTGAGGAACAAAGCTACAATAAGTAGCAAAAGTAGTTCATAGCCTTCAAGATGCGGTGTTCAGTCCCATGCGGTCTGTGCTTCAAACAATAAGTCATTCAAGCACCGCGCCAGCGTGCTCTAAATGACCCTCATGGGCACGAAACGGGCAGCCAGCTATCAGGACTCGCACTAATAGATTGAATTCCATAAATTAAGGGTTGCACATAACATTGTTATCGGATTTAACTCATTTTAGCCAATTAGCAATAGCCGACACGTGATGCGAAATGAATGAATTATCCGAGGCTGGCTAAAATGGATGCTCAAAATGCGTGTGCGCACATTTCTAGTCATCTGAAATAACTACATACGCAGCACACAAATGTGTTCAAAGACTAAAGAATAATAACCAGAACTTAACAAACAAAGCTGCCATATCAATTCGGCTATAGTAAATAGCTAATTCATATCGGAGGTGTTCTATGCGAAATGGCCTTGAGTAGCTCCAGCTTACCTCCATTCCGTCTGCCGTCTCCGCCATTTCGATAAACTGGATTCCACTACGACTGCAGCAAAGCTCATGTAAAACACACTTGTATTGATCCCGCCTCTTTGCTGTGACTATTAAATGATTTGATTGGACGACAATCACGTGATTTACTAAATACCCCGCCCTCTTTGTTGCAGCTCTCCGTCATAGGCTCAACTTCTCTGCGTTTTTTCCGCTTAGATCTTTTAAGGCGTGACTTTCATTGGACCAAAGTGTAGCGCGATTATTACAGTTTTTCTGAATTGCTAAAGCACTAAATCCCATTCTATGAACCAAATTCACAATAGCCTGCCCTAAACCAATTTATCGAATAAATCACTCTTTCTGTAAAGCATTTGCTTTAACAAGATTAGGTAGGCTAGTTAAGACACCGTTGCAAATCTCATGCACTCATTTCGCAAAACTCTAAACACATTCTCACTCACTAAAACACATTTCACTTTATTAAGGCATATAAATCAGAACTTTCAAGGGGAATAATATCAAAAATATATAATTGTCTTAACAAATTGGGAAATTATTCGTCTCAATATATTAAAAATAAATGGGAAAGAGAAGGCAATTTCACTTTGACTGATGAGGAATGGGAGAATATATGTACAACACAGTGGAGAACCACAAAATCACATGTCTGGAAATAATTTTGTTGGAAATGTCTATCTCGTTTCTTCATAACACCTTGTCAAAGCGCTCATTTTGCACAGGGAAGTCCTGAGTGTTGGAGAACGTGTGGCTGTCAGGAGGCGCATCACTATCATGTGTTCTGGGACTGTTTGGTGATTCAAAAATACTGGTTTGAAATCAACAAAGCGCTGCAAATTGTATTTGATGTACCCATCCTACTGGATTTCAGAACTATGTACCTGGGCCTTAAAACTCCTGCCATGGACACAGCCAATGGATATCTCTGGAGTATACTTCTGGCTGCAGGGAAAAAGGCCATTACAAAAAAATGGATGACTCAAACTGCTCCGACAATCAAGGAATGGACCTTGTTATGAACATAAGGAAAAAGGAAAAAATCACATTCGGACTACATTTACAACTGGACAAATTTGAAAGACTTTGGAATAAGTGGGATACATATACTACTGATTCACTTCTGTCTTAATACTCTGTTGATACGTTGTTCTTGCTCTCTGGTCATGTTTTGTTTTGTTTTGTTTTGTAAAAAAAAGAAGAAAATAATTTAAAAAAAAAAATGAAAAAAAAAAAAAAAACATTTCACACTGTGATGCATTTATGTTTCAAAACGCTAAACACAGGCAGGCAAAAGTTATACACAACTACAAAACTGTTGTCATCGTTTACACACAACGACTCAAAATCTGTTTACACTTATTTCTAATGATGTGATTAAACTGTAATACAAGTCAGTTCAGAGTACCACAATTGACTCAAAATGTTGCACTGAACGTTGATACCAATAATGGATGGAAACAATATAAGAGGGAGAGGAGAAAGAGTTGCCTATGTGGAAGAGGTGGTGGATGAGGAGGAAGAGGAGGAGGACGAGAAAGAGCAAGGTGTGGAGAATGTTGTCAATGCTGGATCTGGAACAGAGGGGTTTTCCCTTTAGCTGGCAAGAGACGACATTGTCTGTGATGTGGTCAAAGTCCTGCAGGCCGGACCCAACATGAAGATGTGATGCTTATGCAGAATGAATCTCAGTCTCATTGACCTTGATTTTTGCATTTGCCAACTCTTTTGAGTGTTCTGTAACATGCTTTTCATTTAGACTTAAAAAAAAAAACAAAAAAACTTTTTGGCTTTTGTAGATGGGTTACTTTTTTTCACAGTATGCAAGTGCTAAATATACAGACATCCAATAGGCCTAAAATATTCAGAACAATACTACACTTGCAGTGCATACAGAATACAATTTATTCGCCTTACTGCTGTAAGTTGTGATTACTTTTTTTTTACGTAATTGCAAAATTAGTTTACTTTGTTGCAATATAATTAATAATAATAATAATAATTCATTACATTTATATAGCGCTTTTCTAGGCACTCAAAGCGCTTCACATGGAAGGGGGAATCTCCTCAACCACCACCAATGTGCAGCATCCACTTGGATGATGCGACGGCAGCCATATTGCGCCAGAACGCCCACCACACACCAGCTTACTGGTGGAGAGGAGACAGAGTGATGAAGCCAATTGGTATATATATATATGGGGATGATTAGGAGGCCATGATGGAAATGGCACATAATGAGGTAAAATGGCTCCCTGGGTCAAGAAGTCCCCAGACTCAAGGTAAAATCCCAGTTGTCATAAAATTTTTGGAGAATATATAAAATAGATTTGAAATCATATTTAATAAATTATTTGAAAAAGTTCCTTTGATGGACTGGCCATCCATCCAGGGTGTTTCCAGGTAAGCTTCCCTGTGCACTACAAGCGGTTTGAAAAATGAAAAAAAAAAGTGCCATTAATGTAAAATACTAAATCAATTTTTTATCTGTTGATATTTGATAGAATCCACGATGCCATGTATCTGAACAAAAAGTCCAGCAGAAAAATAGGCTCACAACATTAAAGATCCAACGGTTTATTAAATTGTACACATGCATGGGGTACTTTTTATCCTTGTTTGCACCAAACCCATCTAGCGTGTTTGCTGCCAAAAAGCTCTTATTTTGGTTTCATCTGACCACAGAACCCTGTGCCGTTTGAAGTTCCAGTCGTGTCTGACAACTGAATTTGCTGGAGTTTGTTTTTGGATGAGCGAGGAGGATTTTTCTTGAAACCCTCCCAAACAACATGTGGTGACGTATAGGGGCTGTTTGATTTTTTTTATAGACTTTCTGACCCCAAGATTCAATCTCTGCAATTCTCCATCTATGATCCTTGAAGAGTCTTTGGCCACTCAAACTTTCCTCCTCACCGTGCATTAAGACATATTTACCAGGGGTGCCATCAATTCTGAGCACGACTGTACAATATTCACCTACTACTGCAAGTTATGATTATTTACTTCTTTACGTAATTGCAATTTTTTTTACTTTGTTACAATATACTTTTTTTCTGTAACTGCATGTGTTGGATTTTGATGTAATGTCTAACGAATGATCTGTGTTTGTAATATTGACTCATGTGGTTATGATCTGAAAGCATTGTTTGATTTTGAGTACAGATAAAATGGTTTTGAGGCAATTTTTTGATTTTGCCAGAAGAGTCAGAGGTGCTCTGAATGTGGTTTGAAAATTTGGTTTTGTGTTTGAGGTTTTGAGAAAGTGAGTGATGGTTTCAAGAAATGTGTTTTAGCAAATACATTTTTTTTTTAAAGTGAGGAAACCTGTTGCCTTAAAATGATTAAGTAGCCTAATAAACTTCATGCGTAATTGAAAAACTTGACAATTCCACATTTTTTTTTTTCAATTACGCATGTACCCAAGTTTACTTAATCATTTTTAGGCAAGGGGTTTCCACAATTTTTTAAAGTTAAGTCAACTGATAGCTTTTTACGTGTATAGGGATTTTATTGCTTTATTAGCTTTAAGCAAATGAGCTTACCCTACCATTCTGCAATTTTGATTTTGTGGTTAAATTTAGACAATTCTGTGATTTTGATTCTGACAGTTGCTTATACCATCACATCAATGAATGAGATCGATAGATAGATAGATAGATAGATAGATAGATAGATAGATAGATAGATAGATAGATAGATAGATAGATAGATAGATATTGTAAGAGTGCAATATTGTTTTATAATTATATAAATAGCTACTTGTTTATCACGCATTAAATTGCACTCTATTGCAAATAGCATGCAGCTTTAAACAGGGGAACACCAATCGTCAGATTTAATTGGTATAATTTACAACCTCTCTTTTGGCAACTTATTACCATTCCCACAAACTTGCACTTTGATACTTTCAACAGTGTCGATCTTGTTTTCAAGCCAATTAAAATGGTTAAAAAAAATTAATTGACGTTTAAACGGACAAATTATGCACTGAATGGCAGGGACAGAAGTGCAACTAGCCAATCAGATTAGGAGTAACTGGCTGGAGGCGGGACATCTGGGGAGGAAGCGCCAGAGCGAGCTCAGTGCCCGTTCTGTCACGAGCTCCGTCCGGGTACACCGACCGAACGAAAAGTCTCGTACATTATTGACGGCTAAATATAGCATATAGCTATCTCTTTTTCGAGAAACAGGTCTGTCAGATTAGTTCGTCAAAAAGTAGAATTCCCCGTTGTCCTATCGCAGTCATTTGGGTGATGTATTCTAACATTTGATAGAGTTAGCCAGCTCGCTAGCTATTTGGCTAGCTTGCCGTGCGTGACTTAAAGCCAGAGAGGTATCAATTGTTATTTTAACGCCATCGACATTTAGGTGCGTAACCATAAATTAAAACCAACACGTTGGCTAGTTTTTTTTTTAATTAGTCAGTGCCGCAACATCAGCTTTCGCCTTGCTTCGCTTTCCCATTGAAGAGAGTTCACAGGATTGAATGAATTAACGTTAGCCAACGGAAACACCAGTCGCGCGGCTGACTCCCCAGCTTCTCTCTCTCAGCCACTGCATTCACCTATTTTATTCCTAAACACTCTCGGTGCTACATTATTTGTGTGCTTTACGAGCGCTTAAAATTCAAGACTAAATTCGCAGCTAGTGTTAGCGAGTTCGTGTGTGTTAGCCCGCTAGCTCGGTGTATTTTCCTGTTAAACCTGCGCCTCTGAACATCTGAAAGTCATTTGTTTCGTGTTGAAGCCGGCCTAAAGAGAAAAAAACTCTGCAAACATGCCGGCTGTGTCGAAGGGAGATGGTATGCGAGGATTAGCGGTGTTCATCTCGGACATCAGAAACTGTAAGTGTCCCTTCACACTCAAACACCATTAGTCATTTTCTTATGCGAACAGCTGCACTCAACTCTTCCTATACGCCCTAAACTGAATCAAATGGCCTATGATATGCTCTTCTTTGCTCCGTGATGACTTTTAGACAGAATTGAAGGTTAAAAGGTGCAAGTCAGATCAGTGGCTCTTGGTGAGGGAGGTCATGAGAGTAATCGCGATCACTCAGGCCCGTTAGCTTTAGCTCCGGTGATGGAGTGATGCTTGATCGCCAGAGAGCCCGCTAGGCCGCCGCTCGTTCACTGCAGAGGATCTGTCCAGCATGCCTCGTCTCTGTTGCTCTCGTCACCTTGACTAGCTGGATAGCGGTTGATATCGCTGCTCGCCAAGAGGACTTGTTTCAGATGTGTTTTTCACGATAATCCAGTTATCAAGCTGTCGCCTTGAGCTAAGCGTTATAGGAGGGTCATCTTGATAAGTAGTCTGTAGTTTTCTGCATCTTCCCGGGTTATTCCTCAAATTTTACCTCTAAAATCTTAATCTTTCTTTGGGGTTATGGTAGGAGTTTGTGACTCGTTTTTTCGTAATAATTTTGTGGGGTTTTAAAGAGTGGCTGCAAGTAAGATTGATAGTGGTGAGCTTTTTGATCCACATTTTCTTTTGGACATCTAAAAATAGCCAATTTCGAGGGTAACAACTTATGATACAATTTGTCATATAAGTGAGAGTGAATTGTTTTGCACTTATGTTAACAGTGGGAATCTGAGCTCTTGGCCTGAGTATTGTATTTTTTATCATACATCATATTCACACCTAGTTCCAGGTGTCCTGTGAAATTGCTCTTTTTCTGGCATGCTGACTGGCTCTTCTTTTTAAAGTATTGTGTATTTATACTTTGTGATACCCAGATTTTATTTTAGTCCCTTATGCACTAAATATGTAGGCTAAATAATAATGTGTTAACTTATAACTAACTGCAACCCCCCCAAAAAATAAAATGAACATTTAATTGAACTTATCCCAGTTGGTATGATGTATCCCAGTTGGGACACCCACCAAAAATATATATACTTTAGTTTAATATATATATATATTCAAATAATAATAAAAAAGATAATCAAGTCACACATGAGATCATTAATAGTCTGATGACAGCTTTTCATTGGTTTGTGCCATAAGATTAGCAATGTAAAACAGTAAAAAGACTTCGGTAGCATCCAAAATCGCATACTCTCTTGAGTAGGTAGGTATTTATTTTGAAGAAGTTATTACTTCACGTTTGATAAAGTATGTTCTTCTGCATATAATATAAATATAATCCAGTCGGTTGCTCTCGCCTGGCCTGATGGGACAGTAAAGTGTCCATCGTATGCACATTTCAGAATCTGACCGAAAAGTAGTTGGTCATCTGGGTACTTCTGCCTACTCTTTTATGAGTACTGTGGATTCGATCTTTTGTCGTTTTCCGCCTACTATATAGTAGGGAAGTATGCGATTCCAAATGCAGCCCTTAAGTCTTCTGTGCTCTCTAAAATAAGATCAGTGTGCATTGTGGGTGTTTAGTAAATAGTTCCGCTCAATTTATAATTCCATTAATTGGTATTCTCTACAGTATCATTTGAACATGACATGATTTGAATTAGCAATTTTCAGGCTACATTTCATTTGAGCATAATTGTGAGCTGGAGAACGACACAAATGCTAAATCAGAAAAGGGGGATATGCGAATGCAATGTACATCTGACATTCAATTTTGAGGTCATAGTCAGTTAATCATAACAAACACATGATAGATTTGGGTCATTGATGCCTTTGAGGTGAGTCCATTTTGTCGGTAAATTTGTGCATTAAACTTTTGTGAGTATATTTAGTACAGTCTAATACACAGATGTTTTTCTCTGTTTATTCAGTTGTTTTGTCTAAGAGTTAGCAATGATTGGTGTTGGCTACAGTTTGAAATCAGATTGCATGTTTCTGCAAGCTTTTGCACAGAGAAGCCAGCCATTAAACAGCTTGAACTTTAAGTTGGTTACCATCTAGGCTACACTTACATAAATTGTAGGAATTAGGGCTGTCACTTTACGTTCGAAAATCGATTGCACAATCGATCGGACCAACCAACACAAGTATCGAAAGCGAAAATAGGGAATCGATTTTAACCTCGCCTTTTTTTCTTTCTTTTTTTTTTAACCAAAAATGTGTTTTAGGTGGACAGATCAATACAGTACACAGAACATGTAGGCTAAATCCACGCAGATTTGGCTTACACTAACTTCCCCAGCAAAGTGAGTAAACATAGAAACACGCCAGATTGGCTCGTGATTTGACAGCGTTTTCCGTCAAAGTTCATTTTTACCCCCATTTGGCGGGTTGGAGGGTGTTAATTTCAATCCTTGAATGTTCCACTCCCGTTTGTCATTGTGCACGAAACTTCACGCTAATAAATCATCAGAAATGATTCTTGTGCACGTCTCAAGCGCGCCCACGCTCGTCCTAATAATGCCTGTTAGGTGTCCATGGATTTGCCTATATTTTGTGTTGAAAATGGAAACGTCTTTAGACATGGAAAATCAATTTTACAATCGATTCAATGAACACTTATTATGTCTCAAAAATCGAACAGGATTTTTTTTACAAAAGTGACAGCCCTAGTAGGAATAAATGTGTTGTTGACCCATGCCGCTTGCAGCTATGCCAGGTTACTTTGATGGAATGAGAGTGTATTCTGTGGATAAAAGCTAATTCAGTCCTTCATTGCTACCATAATAGCAAGATTAGTGAGTCATTTGCAATTCTTATAAAACCAATGATCACTGCAAAAACTACATTTCTAATAATCATCAAAAAAGTGCATTTTGAAACAGTTTAACTTATTATTTTCTGACTGGAATCATTAAAACTACAACACCAGTAAAAGCATGTGTGCTTTTTCAAAAGTTATTGGACCAGCAAGGTCATAATACTGGATGATACTGCTTTTAGAAAAGACATTGCAGACACTATATTGCACCAAAATATAAAATTAGCACTAGGGGTGTAACGGTTCTCGGTAAAAAATGTAACCGTACTATTCTCCACCCATGGTTGCACTGCGGTTCATCTTAAATCTGATGAAGCATCTTTAATATTGTTTGTTGAAAGTAATGCATAAAACAGAAGAGTTCGGCTAATGTATGTTTCTGCTGATGGATACGCATTCTGGCTCCCCAATACGTTACAACAGCGATGATCAAAACAACAACGCAAAAGAGAACTCGAACACGCTGTAAGAAGATTTGTGTGCACTTGACCGAAGCACGCACACGGAAAGCCATGTGTCAGACAGCGCTCAAATTAGGGCTGGGCGATATGGCCCAAAAAAATTATCATCATTTTTTTTTATATCAGTCGATATCGATAATTATCACGATAAATGTCAAATCTTTATTTCTTTAAACTACTCTTTATTGTCAGAACATATCATGACAAACACTTGCCAAACAGGTGAACATTTCACAAATTTGTCATTTGTCATTTTACCTTAACAAAATTAATATCTGAATAGAAAAATATTTCTTCAGCACAGTTTGCAGTGCAGCCTGCAATATTCAAATTACATGTTTTGTCTCGAAATGCATATTTGACAGTGAGTTGACAGTAAATCTGCATCCTAACTCAAGCTAATACTATTGTTAAATGTATGTTCATTAACAAAAACAGTAACATCTGGGTTTTTTTTTTTTAAATATAACGACCACATTTTTATTTGGTAAAATGTAATAATCTGACTGTTTGAGTTTTATTAAAATTAACCATTGGTCATCCAGTATCATACATTTAGATCATAACCACAGATAAAACCAGGCACAGCCTATAACTTAGCATCTCACTATCATGGCAAAATGTAACTTTATGGTTTCTACGGTATTTGTATGAAAACCTGTAGCCTAACAGTTAAAAACATTATTAAATACTGTAATTATATTCCATTAGTCATTTAATACATTCTCTACATTAATAATATTATACAATTCCATATGTATATCCCACATTTCATGGTGCAGTTAATATTACTAGGCTAACCTTACAGTAAATCCATGGTAGGCTAAATGGATTTAGTATCAATTCAGATTCTGACTGCATCGTTGCGCGCAGTGTTTCTCCTGTTTGTCAGCGGTGTTTCATCTGCCTTTAAACTGGACATTTGTGTTCTTCGCTGAACTCAAGCGCTTCTCACTGGATCTCGTGACCGAGGCCGATCAGAGTAAACGCGCCTGCTCTAGTGAACTCGCGCTGCCGTTTGGACTTTGAGCCGAGCGGATAAACAGTCCGTGAGGTGCGCGCGGTTCAAATGAGTTTCGTTCCGCTTTTGGCGCATAAACATTATCGAACATTTATCGACCTCTTGATATCGTTTTATCGAGAAAAATTATATCGCGATAATAATCGTTATCGTTTTATCGCCCAGCCCTAGCTCAAATATTGAGTTCTCTTTTCAAGTCTTGCGCTTGAACTGATAAATTCACTCACAAATTGTCAACATGCCCGTCTTGGTGATTATTCTAGCAAACATATGTCTTAAGTGAACGTAAACTGTTGAGAGACAACACGTGTATCAGTTATTTGGATCCGTGCATTGTCTTAAAGTGACCGCAGCATGATATTCCTGCTGTCTGTGTTTTTAATGTTAATCAAACAACAAAAGACGAGGAAATCACTCACTGCTCTTGACTGAAAAGATTTTGTAACTGTAGTAATGATTAATCGTTGTTTAATTTATACTGTAAAGATTTATTTGCAATGTTATTTTACATTTGATTACTTTATTCAATTTCTGGACTTGAAAACTACTGTTAGATATCTAAATAACCTGAAAAGCACTGTTTATTTTATTTGTATCTTTGCTATATTGTATTTATTTGTGCTGTTGCTTGTAGTTTGATTAATTGGTGTTAGCTTCTTTAATTTTATTTGACAGTAGGCTTAGTCCTTTTTCCCCTGAACATGGCACACATACCGAACCGTACAGAAACCGTGACCCTAAAACCGTTGATAAAAACCGAACCATGAGTAATTTGAAAAATTGCATTTAGCAAATGATTTATTTTCCCTGTAGTATCATCTCATGTAGCAGTATTTTTATGTCATCAGATCCCTTCTTAAAAAGTGCATATACAAAGCAAAGTGATTTCCTCCAGTATGCACAAGTGACATTGGAGCAAATAAGAAATCTGATGCTTTGCCCAAGGGTGACTGATGGAGCGAGCACAAGAAATGGTTTAACCTGCATGCTAATGGTGTAGTGGCTGTGGATTTGGTGGATTTTTTTTGTGGACACATGGTTGCAAGAACATGTATGTATTGTTTAGTTCCATTTTGCTAGGATTTTCCAGATATTAGAATTTTTTTACACACTGGTACTTAATCTTTCAGAGGACTTTATCCTGTTTAACCCCCTAAAAATGTGTTGCTATTTCCTGTTGTCTTTCCTGGTTTCCTGTCCTCTTCTTTTACCATCATCTGCTCTTCTGGCCCTCCTTTTATTTCACTTGTTTCAATGCACCAATTTTCATAATATCTGTAATGACAGCCATATGCTCATGTGTAAATCATGCCAGGGTTTTTGGTAATAACAGTGTGGCCTGTGTGTGTTGTTGTTGTTTTTTTCTACTTGTAAGTCCTTACCTTTTTTTCTTTTTAGTAAACTGGATTTTAATGTATTTTGAACATCCTTGAAACTGAGTTATTGATTTTTGAAGATGCATTAAGCATTTTGATGCATAAGAATAATTAAAATGAAGGCAGGGAGGAATGCATATTTTGTATGACCAAACAGCTGTCTAAGCTGTACTGTGGTAAATGCAAGTAATTATCTAAATTTGATCAGCTGTACATTTTGCCAGCTTTTGTTGTCTCCTGATATGTTCAGATCACCCAGTTATTATCACCCTGTGTTCTGTTTCTCTCCTCAGGTAAGAGTAAGGAAGCTGAGATCAAACGCATAAATAAAGAGTTAGCCAACATCCGCTCAAAGTTTAAAGGAGACAAGGCTTTGGATGGATACAGCAAGAAGAAGTATGTGTGCAAGCTGCTCTTCATCTTCCTCCTGGGCCACGACATTGACTTCGGCCACATGGAGGCTGTCAACCTGCTCAGCTCCAACAAGTACACTGAGAAACAGATTGTAAGTGGAGCTGTCTTAAAATAATCTACTGTGTGTGGAATGGATGTATATAGTAAACTCTTGAATGGGTGATGTGTTAAGGTGTTGTGAAATGTTTTTGTTTGCCTTTTTGATCTTTTTTTTATTTGTTGGAATTGCGCCATTGTTGACTTTGTGAGTGTGTGCAAGCATGTATGTTTGTGGTAAGTTATTGCACACTTTACTGCTGCTCACAGGCAGATTAATTGCAGTGTTGGGCCAGAGAAGTGGCCAAAGGTATAAGTAAATGATGCAAAATATGACAACTACAGGACATAGTAGCTTATCTTTGGTGACATTGGTGTAGTTTTGTCACACACAGAGAAACCCAGAACATGAAGACTTCATATTTTAATAAGTCTTTTTGCTGTTTAATATTCACAGACACTAGTCAATATCACGCAAATTTTGATTTATTCATCCGAATTTTGCTAAACTGTGACATTCCACATTAAACAGTAAATTCCGTGACTAAATTACACAATTCCGTTCGTGTTTTACATAAATTATAGGGCCCTAGATATAAAGGTGTGTGTATGGCTGCTTATCCCAATAACATTTTGTAAATGTGTTTTTGTTAGGGGTACACACACATATATATTTGTCATTCAGGATCTGATTGTAGGGTACACAAAGTGCAATAGTGTCTGAATTAATTAATTTATCCTGGTTTTCACATGCCATTCACAATGCATCATCTGGTTAATTAGCCAACATATGCTGTTTCAAACACTGCATACATGAACGTATAATAGTTTTGTTATGTTATCTTACACTCAGAATTAATGAGTTCAGCACCATGGCAAGATGTCATTAATGGACCTTAGCAGAGGCAAAATGTTTTCAGTGTTCTCTTTTAATGACACACTCTCATATGTCTGCATAGAGAGAGACTGAAATGCAGAATATTGACTACACTGTCAGAACAAACAGATCCAGTGTGCAGTGTGAACAGCCTGTGCAGTTTTACTACCAATATACACTTTTCTGCAAGGATTTGGTCAATTGATCAAAGGTTTGGTTGTTTCAAATAAATGCTGTCCTTTTGAAGTTATCAAAGAATCCTGAATCAACTTTTTTCAACATTTATAATATTAAGAAAAGTTTCTTGTGCAGCAGATCAGCATATTAGACTGATTTCTGAAGAAAAACTGGGGTAATGATGCTTAAAATTTAGCTTTGATATCACAAAAAATGAATTACATTTTAAAATGTATTAATATAGAAAACAGTTCTATTAAATTGTAATCATATTTTACAATATTGCTTTTTTTGCTGAATTTTCGATCAAACAAATGCGGCCTTGGTGAGCATAACTTTTCAAAAACATAAAAAAATTCGTACTGCCCACAAACTTTTGAATGATAGTGTAGAAAATGTATCTGAAATTTGAAAGTGATGACTCTAGAATACAGTTTTACTTTTGTGGAAGGGGCCTTCTCTTGATTTGAACATTTGGATGTGTCTGATGAATGTGGCCATAGTGAGAGTGGGCACCAGATGTGTTTTTTATCTTGTCAGGGAAGCTTAGTGGCACTCCATGCCATGTAAACCTACCATGATGTCTAATTATCTCCTGCTGATCAAACACCCACTCTAGCAGCCACACTCCCATCAGCCACGCAGCTCTCTGCAGGGTAACACTGACAGAAGTAGGGCACAGTCTGAGGATGTTTCGGTACAAAAAAGGACTACATAACCGAGGGCCATTCGGAGTCAGCTTATCTTTTTCCTTGAAAAGGAAATGCTTTGAAATAACATTTACAATGCAAACTAGATAACAACATGTGTTGTAACTAAACACCACATGGCCATAGCATTTGTTCTTGGATAATACTGTACATGGCGAAATGAATTAAATTAACACAGGGCTGTATCTTTTTCTTCCTGTTCCACTTTTATACACTTAATAGAAACAAGATAAGTTCCTGTATCTTGTTAGCCTTTTGTAAAGGTCCTTTTCACTGCAAGACATTATACTATAATGTTGAGGAATGTGGTGATGTCATCTCGTTTTGACTTACTCCTACCAATCATATGGGTCAAATATTTTCAATACACATTTCCCATGAGGTAATCCCCAGACAATGAGGTATCTTCACCCAAATTATTAGTGGATACTAATATCTTTGTATAGAAGTCAAACAGGTTCACTTCAACGTCTTATAGTTACCTATGATTCTTGAAATAAGAATTATAAGCACATTAAAATGGATTCCAAACCTGATTTAGGTCACCAAATTGCCTGCTGTGTGGTAAGATTTAGTGTCTCAAACTAAACAAGGAGTCACCGCCTCCAGCTAACAGTTTCAACGCATCCATTAGCTGGAACATTCCTCTGCTCTTCTGATATTAAACTCAGCCAATATGTTTTGGATGCTGAATTTTGTTGCTGAAGATTTTTTTTAAACGATTACAATAACATCAACTAACAAATAAACAAAAAAGTGCTTAAATATATAACAATGAGGTTAAATTAATATAAAATGAATAAAATGTTATATATATATATATATATATATATATGTGTGTACACACGTATACAACATTTTATTAATTTTATATGAATTTAACTTCATTGTTATATTGGCGTTCTGATACACCGAATGGAGAAAATGATTGAAATTTTGCAAGCTGATTGTTGTAGAATTTATATCAGTTGATACTGATCATCTTGCAAGAAACATTCCTTCAAACCTTCAGATTTTAAAAGCACGTTGATGCAGCTAGAATGGAGAAAAGGCAATTTAAGTGAGCTTCACCCCTTGCAGCAGTGAGGGAGACACATTAGTTCAGCGAGGGGGAAAATCTCTCTCGTGGTTTAGTGCTTATCCACCAAGCTCACAGGGCTGCTGCTCTGAGTCTGTTTGAAGATGACAGTTCTTCACTGATGCGGTCTTCATTTCAGCTTTACTGTGCACTCATTTGCCCTCAGTGTGTGCAGTATAATCGTCAGCTTCTTTTTGTTATTTCGTCTTTTATTTGTTCTCCAGGGATATCTGTTCATCTCTGTGCTGGTAAACAGTAACAGTGAACTGATCAGACTGATTAACAATGCCATCAAGAACGACCTGTCCAGCCGAAACCCCACCTTCATGTGTCTGGCTCTGCACTGCATCGCCAACGTGGGCAGCAGAGAGATGGCCGAGGCCTTCGCTGGAGAGATTCCGCGCATCCTTGTGGCTGGGTGAGCAACTTGGTCCTGGTGCAGGTAGTGCTGCACGATTCATTGTTAAAAGATTGTGATCTTAATTCAAACACCCCCGCAGTCTTATTCTTAAATGTCAGCGATTCAGCTATGTCTATTAAACCTTTGAAAAGTACGATCACAGACGAACATTCAAATCTGCGTTGGCACTGCCACTGACCCAGACAGAACAGTTTTCATGTATAGGTATGAAACAGCTTCACAAACAGTCTTTTCAACCACACAGTATTGCTATTTCCCTGTTACAAATGTTCGTATTATCACAGAAGTACTGGGATAAAAGTTTATAGTTCGGATAAACGCTGATGTCTACGGTAGCGATCAAAATTGAGTAAATAACCTTTTCAATCTTGGCACTTCGAATAAAGATTGTATCAATTACATTGTTAGGCCAGTAGGTGGCGACAAGTGACTGTTAAAAATGTATTTGTCATGGTTTCGTTCGTTCAAGAGATTCGTTCAAAAAAACTAATTCATCCAGTAATGAAACAAGTGAAGTGTTTATGAGCAAGTCATTGGATCATTCATTAAAAATGATTTTTATAAATAAAATAAAAGCATAATTCAAATTATTATTATTATTTTTTTTTTTTGTTAAGTTGTCTTTTCAGAATCGTAGGATAATCATTATCTCTATTTAAAAAAAAAAAATTGTGATTCTCAATTTATCCAGAATTTGTGCAGCTTTGACATGAGTGCAAAAATGAGGGATTCAAAGTAAAGGACGTCACAAAGAAGGAACTAAATTGTGTTAGGGGAAAATGAGATTAATAAAACAAGAAGTGTGTGTTTGTGGTGTCACTTTCTTGAGTTCAGTATTAAAGATTTTGATTATGATTTATCTATTTGTGTCTGTAGATTACAATTACAGGCCATTTTCTTTAAAGGCCATTTTCTCAAAACGAGTCAGAAATCTCCACATCAGTAGCGCTTACGTACACCAAAATTCCCGTTTTATTCCTATCTATATACTGAAGGTTTTTACAGTGGGGATTGCTCTTAAAACCTCTTATTCACCTGTTTATACAACACTTTATAAATACATTTATGGTGAAAATTATTTTATTTTTTTCTGGCTGTTGACAGTATTTTCTGATTTAAAGAGATCCAAAATTCCTTCTGCAAAAACATTTAACTAATATTAACAAAATGAAATGATTTTTAAACCTAGCTTTATCTGATGTTCAGATGTCTGTTCTGGAAATGTATGCAAATTATGCATATTTCATTAGATAATCAGCTGGGGAAAGTATGTTAATTTTTACCCTATTCACATATAGTGTCTTGCTCTAAGTGTTTTAATTTTAGTAGGTGAATGCTGCTGTAGATGGCTAATGTAGTTCCTATCCTAATGACAGAGATACGATGGACAGTGTGAAGCAGTCAGCCGCTCTGTGTTTGCTCCGCCTGTATAAGACCTCACCAGACCTGGTGCTCATGGGAGAATGGACCTCTAGAGTGGTGCACCTGCTCAATGACCAGCACATGGTAAGTGACACACAGGGAGCACAACCTCATGATGTTCATACACATGCTGTTTATATTGAAAATGTACACATTTATAGATCAGCATGTTTCTTTGTGGTCAATGTGCTTTTAAGGGGTTCTTAGTTTTCTGATGTTGTTCTCTTTTAGGGTGTGGTCACTGCTGCGATCTCCCTGATCACATGTCTCAGCCAGAAGAACCCTGATGAGTTCAAGACCTGTGTGTCACTTGCTGTGTCACGTCTCAGCAGGGTGAGGGTTTGTGTGTGCATGCATGAGAAAAAATATTTCTAACCCTTAACTTTTGTAGTGTGTATATATATATATATTACTTAAATGTAAAAAGAGTTTAAAATTGTTAGGTCAGCATTACTTTATCATGGATTACTTCCAGTAAATAAGGCCATAGATGTTCAACTGACAAAAAGGTTTGCTTAATGGAGATTTTGTCTACTGAATCTTTTAGAAAGATGTTTCGTCTGCTGAACAATCAGTATGTTGTTAAACAACAGTACAATCCATTGAACACACTGTACTTCTATCCCTCACTGCCTTGATTTCATCCCTGTCAAAAATGAAATGTTGTTATCCTCCTGACTAAGGTCAATTATATACACAATTAAACAGCCATTTTTGTTAAACCATGAGAAGATGAAATTTAAAATAAACAGAAACTCCCAAAAAAGGTTAAAATGTTACATTCAAATATTGATTTTGAAACAATTAAAATCTGTAAAATTATGTCAGCTTGCAACATTAAAAAAAATTGTAAAATAGAAAATGTCTGCACAGCAAAAGTCTGTGTTTGGTAGATTCTGCCAGCTTTTCATGGTTGTGCATAGACGCGGGCACTTCATAATACCGTGAAAAATAATCGATCCGAATTTAGGTTTTTAGAACGCGCATTAGCTTATTTTCCTTCAACCGCTTAAAAAAACACTGCGTACATGCTGCACAAAACACTTGTCACTCTGATGTAAACAATCCCCACATGTATAAGCACTGTGTGCATGCGGCGCAGTGTGCACTCTAGTCTAATGTAAACAATCCTCACATGGAGAAGAAGCATGGCAAAAGAAGGAACGCTGCCGACGATTTATCCCCCTTCTAAAAGCAGGGCTGCCAACTCTCACGCAACTAACACTTTTCACACGCTCTCACGCCACATCCATTTTCTCGCGCAGAGAAAAATGGCGAAGCAAAGAGGACACTGACACCGACGGACTAGACAGAGCAGGTTACTTTTGATATGAAAAAAAATCAGCTCTCAGGTTCTGTCCATTTTATTATGAAATTCAGACAATAAATTGGCGCTTATAAATGTGACGTGACTGTAGCGCATCATCTATAACTTTTTATTTGAAGATACAGTACAAGTTACCAAAAGGTATATGCCTCATACATAATATCGATCAATCAGTGTTTTTCAATAAAACTACAGGAGAACAATTATGTCACAGAATGTTACTTTTACCTAAGGAAAGCCATTTAATGACCAGCATGTTAGTTGACTAGTATTTTGCTAAATATGTGCACTATATTACCTATTTATTATATTTTTACTTGTGTCATTATATAATTGTTATTATAATGAAAACCGCATTATATTTAATTTCTCTCTGTATGTTTACAGCATTATGTGAGACATTTTTTCTTGAGAAAAATGAACATGCAGGCTATCTACTGTAGCCCACCTAATATTTATCCAAATGAGTCAAAATTGAATCAAGATTGAAATCAAATCCAAGAATTCAATTGAAATCGTGAAAATTGTGTTAAGCAATAATACAAACAGTAGCCTACCAGTCATTGTACATGTAAACATTGTAACATGTTGTCACTAAACTTAATAAAATTCTGTTTAGTTACCAAATGTTTTGACGATCACAATTACACATTGTGATGCAAGTTGTTGTTTTTTTAGACACCCCCAATCCATCCGTTTGGCTTGTGCAATTAAAATATCGTGATAATACCGCGTACCGTGATAAAAGCTCAATCAATTAATCGCAGCATGAAAATTTGACACCGGCACATGCCGAGGATTGTGCAGCAAATTGCCAGTTCCACTGACTAGTTTTATTTGCAACGTTTTACCACTGAAAAATCATATGGAAAAACTTAATTCTTTGCAACACCAGATTTATGTTATCTTGTGTTTGATTGTCTTTTTCCATTCTTAGATTGTGTCCTCAGCGTCTACTGACCTGCAGGACTACACCTACTACTTCGTTCCTGCTCCGTGGCTGTCCTGCAAGCTACTGCGACTGCTGCAGTGCTACCCGCCGCCTGAAGATGGTGCTGTGAAGGGACGACTGGTGGAGTGTCTGGAGACCATCCTCAACAAAGCCCAAGAGCCACCCAAATCCAAGAAGGTTCAGCACTCCAATGCCAAGAATGCCATCCTATTCGAAGCCATCTCTCTCATCATCCACTATGACAGGTGCACATTGTCTCCATTTCTCACCTAGAGATCTGCTATGATGTTTTGTTTGGTTTTATCTGTATTTAGCATTTCATCATTGTACTTAAACTCTATTCATGGCCCTTGTTTCTCCACAGCGAGCCGAATCTTCTTGTTCGGGCATGTAACCAGCTGGGGCAGTTCTTACAGCACAGAGAGACCAATCTGCGCTACTTGGCCCTGGAAAGCATGTGCACCCTTGCCAGCTCTGAGTTTTCCCATGAGGCAGTTAAAACGCATATAGAGACAGTCATCAACGCCCTCAAGGTAAGTGGCTAGATTCTGCAGTCTTAAGAAACTAAAAATGCTCATTTAAATGACAGATTCCTTTTATTATTCATGAACTGTTTATAACCATTTAATTTTATTTATCTTGCTGGCAGACTGAGAGGGATGTCAGTGTGCGTCAGAGAGCTGCTGACCTCCTCTATGCCATGTGCGATCGCAGCAATGCCAAGCAGATTGTCGCCGAGATGCTGAGTTACCTGGAGACAGCAGACTACTCCATCAGAGAGGAAATGGTGTGTGACTCTTCATCTCTACCGTATCTCTTCAGTCGTTGGTCAATGTTAAAATGAGTGACTGTTGTGTCTAGGTACTGAAGGTTGCCATCCTGGCAGAGAAATATGCAGTAGACTACTCCTGGTATGTGGACACCATTCTGAACCTAATCCGCATTGCTGGGGATTACGTCAGTGAGGAAGTGTGGTACCGCGTCATCCAGATCGTCATCAACCGTGACGATGTGCAGGGATATGCAGCCAAGACAGTCTTTGAGGTAAATGACACCAGATGTTCACTTCTTGTCCAAAGATCCAGAAAATTGGTTTCCACCATCATTGCGATACTTCATGCAACACTTTGTTTTCTGCTCTCTTTTTGTTGTCTTTTAATTTCCACAGGCTTTGCAGGCTCCAGCTTGTCATGAGAATATGGTGAAGGTTGGAGGCTACATCCTGGGGGAGTTTGGTAACCTTATTGCTGGAGATCCTCGTTCCAGGTGAGTTCTTTAACCACTCATAGCAATGTTATAGATGTGTTTTATTGTTGTATTGATGATGTCCTCTTGTTCTTTTCGTCTCTTTTTCATTTTCCATTTTCTTTCCATCAAATTGCACTATGCTTCCACTCATATCACCTCTATCCTTCCATCTCACTAGTCCTCTGGTTCAGTTTAACCTGCTCCACTCTAAGTTTCACCTGTGTTCAGTCCCCACGCGTGCCCTGCTGCTTTCCGCCTATATTAAGTTCATTAATCTGTTCCCGGAGACAAAGAGCACCATTCAGGAAGTGCTGCGCTCTGACAGCCAGATCAGGAACAGTGATGTCGAGCTGCAGCAGAGAGCTGTGGAGTATCTCAAACTGTCCTCCATTGCCAGCACTGATGTCTTGGTGAGATCACATCCTTTTGCATGTATTTTGTTGACATGTTTGACACCATTTATTTGTTTGCATAATATCACTGTGTGTAACTGCGTAGGCCACAGTGCTTGAGGAGATGCCTCCATTCCCAGAGAGAGAGTCATCCATCCTGGCCAAGCTGAAAAAGAAGAAAGGACCAGGAGCCGTGTCTGTGAATGAACTAGAGGAGGGAAAGAGAGAGGGAGAACTCAATGGAGGGGGAGAGAGAGGAGGAGACAACTCCGGCATTGCTGCATCTAATGCTGTGAGGGACACAAACACACATGGATGACATTGCTTGAGATATATATATTAGGGCTGTCCAAATTAACGCGTTAACGCATGTGATTAATTGTATTTATTTATTTATATATATTAGGGCTGTAACGATACACGTATTTGTATTGAACCGTTCGGTACGAGGCTTTCGGTTCGGTTTTTCGGTACGCATTTTTAAACCGAACAGTTCGTTGGACCATTTTTCCTGCTGACTAAAATTTCGTTATTTCAAATGTAGGCGCGTCACGCGTGGCAAGCGCGCTCATAATGTAAGAGACGCTGGTGTGACCACAACATTGCCCAACATCAAATGGCAAATGTAATGTAAGCGGAACAAAACTGAGCTACTCGTTATTGTGTGGTTGACGGACCGTTTATCAGTGTGGACCAATGCAGCGCGAGCCGATCTTAATCAAGCAGCACTGTTACTACACAGCGAAATCCAGAAAAAATATGAATTCGCCACTGAAGTAATAACATCGCTGCGAGATCTAGTGAGAAACATTCACATTTCTCCATTATTAACGGATCAAACAGCGCTGACGTGGAAACCAGGAAGAAACATTGTGCCATGAATGAACTATCCAGTGTCCACAGATCAGCAACATTCACCATGAATTTACTGTAGTAACACTACTAACTTTAACCATTGAAGTTTGGCAGGAATAGTAGGCTATGATGCTTTCAAGTAACATTACGTCAGTTTTATTTTGACATTATGAATTCAATTGCTGCCCTCAAATGTTAATCTGAACTAAAATAAACCTTTGTTTATAACTACTACAATATTACATTTCATTTTGTCCAAGGAGCTGTTTTGTTTTATATGCTCCTAAGAAAAGTCAAGTATAGCTCCATCACTGCTCAAAGTAAAAAAATATCATACTTTATGATGTTAGTTTTAATAAAAATATAATTAAAAAAATTAAATCAAGGAAATTTCTCTGGCATCTCTTTCTTTTTGCTGTATCGAAAACGTACCGAACCGTGACACAAGTGTATCGTATCGAACCGAACAGTGAATTTTGTGAATCGTTACACCCCTAATATATATATATTAGGGGTGTAGGCCACATATATATATATATACCTATATTAGGTGTATATATATATATATATATATATATATATATATATATATATATATATATATATATATATATATATATATTAGGTATATATATAAAATAAATAAAGCCGCTTCAGACATTGCTTGAATGGACAAAAACACACAAACTTATGCTAAAATGCCCGTTTTGTCGAGTATCCTCGTAAGCACAGTCTTAAATGATTTGAAATGAACATAAAGAGTTGTGAGAAAATGGGATGCATGTCAGATCTGTGTCATGTGCGTCAGGTCTTACAGTGACAGAACTTACTGCTGTGTCATTGTTAATCAAAGAACAAAAGAAAAAGAGTAAATCCCTCACTTGTCTTCACTGAATAACTTTTGTAGCTTTAATAGGGATTAATCTATATTTAATTTATTATTTATGCAGAAGTGTTTGATAACTTTATTCAATTTCTGTTTAAATCCTACCAAAAAATCTTATAGCACTGATTACAAGGTTACATGGGCCAAAAACAATACATTTTTGTGCATTTTGACAGGGCAAGTAAAAATCTGAACCGGTCTGACTGGGCCAATAGAAATAATTGATCCCTGATGTATTGAATGGCAATGTAAATGTGACATTTATTATAATGGATTTATGTGAAGATTGTTTTAAGTTCACTTAAATCAAAAGTTAGTTTTTTTTTAAAAAGCCTAATAAATGTTGAAATTGATAGCTTTTAATTATACTGTATGAAATTGATATTTTTTCCTCAATTTTAGCATTAGAGACATCAATAGCAGTATTGGTGATCTATTAAGTATAGACTACTGTATTCTGTTTCTACTTTGGAGATTAATCACGATTAATTGCAGAAAAACTTTTTTAATTAATCTGTACTTTTTTTAATCGATTAACAGCCCTTTATGCACTACAATTTGTATTTTTTTTAAGAGATTTATACTTTTTAGCAAGGATGCATTAAATTGATTAAAAGCGACATTTATAATGTTACAAAAGATTTCTATTTTAAATAAATGCTGTTCTTTTGAACTTTCTATTCAACAAAGAGTCCTGAAAATATGCATCACGGTTTTCACAAAAATATTATGGTCCACTTTGCAGCTTATTCTGGCCATGAACCGCCACTTAAAGGTGCAGTGTAATTTTTAGCGTCATCTAGTGGTGAATTGCAAAAGAAGTTACGTGAAGTTACGTGGCCGACAGGAAAAGATGTCGTCGTCTGAGACAGCAGAGAGTAGCCAGTTAAATGAGGTTTCTTTACAAAGATAAATTAAGAAATTAGGTTTACTTAATTATTCAGTAAAACGATGTTAATGCGAATATTACTGTTACTTCATCATTGTGTCAGTGTTTTATTCGCTAACTTTAGCTAGCTTCTTTGCACGAAGAACAGCATAGTGACGAAACACGTTTGTCCGTTGAGGGCCACTGTAGAAACATGTCGGCGCATTTCAGTGTAAGGGGTCCCACGGTGTATGTAGATAGAAATGCCTCATTCTAAGGTAATAAAAACATAACCACTAAAAACATAGTTATGTATATGATACTGCATTTCTGTCAACAGATCCTCCTAAATATTACACAATGCACCTTTAAAGTGTTAGTTCACCCAAAAATGAAAATTATCCCATAATTTACTCACCCTCAAGCTTTTTTATTTCAGCCATACACAGAGTTATATTACACTATATATATATATATATATATATATATATATATATATATATATATATATATCCTAGTATCCTGGCTCTTCCCAGTTTTATAATGGGAGTGAATGGTACCTGAGATTTTGAAGCCCAAAAAAGCGCATCCATCCATCATAAAAGTAATCCATACGGCTTCAGGAGGTTAATAAAGTCATTCTGAAGCGATGTGTTTTTGTAAGAAACATATCCATATTTATAACTTGATAAACTAGAATTACTGGCTTCCGTAGGCCGAGTCGAGTTCCGGCCGAAGAGAGACCTTTGACCCGTCTCATGACGCAATGACGAACGTGGAAGTGCAGAGGTTAGAGCAAAACAAAACACTGGTCATGAATTAGAAGACTAAAATGCGAATTCTTAAAGTGAAACATCAGAGGAGCTCGAGTTTGTTGCCAGCCCTATTTGTTTAAACCGCAAGAGTCGTCTACGCACCTAAGCTTACGCTACTCCTACATTCTGCGTCTTGCATCGGAACTCGACTCTCATGAACGCGCGGAGAGATGTTACTAGAAACTTATGATTACAGATGATCGATTTGCCACAAATGGCCTTTATTAACCCCCTGGAGCCGTATGGATTAATTTTATGATGGATGGATGGATGCGCTTTTTTGGGCTTTAAAATCTCAGGTACTATTCACTCCCATTACACAGCTTGGAAGAGCCAAGATATTTTTAAATATAACTCAGATTGTGTTTGGCTGAAAGAAAAAATACCCCTAGGATGGCTTGAGGGTGAGTAAATCATGGGATAATTAAAATTTTTGGCTGAACTAACCCTTCAAGACAGGAAAAGTATATCTGACTGATATTAAACGTGATCTGTCACATTTAGTTTTGTTTTTACATGCTTAGTAGGGTCAGATTTATCTGTAATAGCTAAAATAATAGACCGGCGTGATCAAAATTACTGCCCACCCAAAATGTAGTCCAGACATTACTCAAAAACAAAGCACAATGTACACTTCTGTTTTTGATTATCTTGCTACTTAGCATCTCAAAACTAAATGTTTTTGCCAGTAACTTGACAAATCAAAGTTTTTGTAAAGTGCTCATTTTATCAACCAAGTTCCTTATAAACATGATTTAGTTTCTAGTCACACTGGTGCATCAGAGAAGAGCTGCCAATTTCAGGCAGCTCTTACCATTTTTGTGGGCAATATACATCAGATGGTCAGTGCACGTTACTGTAAGGCAGTCTGTGGGCTGAGGCTGAAACTAATATGCGGCAGACTTCAGCGGCTGCACATGTTTACGTTGTTACAGGGAAGTGAGTCAGCAAATACAGAGCAATTCCTGAGAAAACACCCACCCACTGCACACATCCTGATTCAAACACTTCAGCATCTCCTTATTAAAGCGAAATCCAATGTAATGAATGCTCTTTTTCTTTCAGTCCACTCCATCCCCATCTGCCGATCTGCTGGGGCTCCGCACGGTACCCCCTGTTACCGCCGCTGCTCCCAGCGCAGGCAGCTTATTGGTTGATGTTTTCTCAGAGGCTGGTGTCAATGATGATGGCTTCCTGAGGTAAATAAGAATCCGGTTCATTAGCATCCTGTCTTCAGTCCACTGTGCACTTATTGCTTTAATTAACTGAAGTGAAGTACACTAATATTTTAACACGTCCAGATGTTCAGTGGTTGCATATACGTCTGTCAGGCTTTCTGCTCTTCTGTCGTTTCACTTTCTATCGCTTGTTCTTCTTCTTGACTTCCTCTTTGTGTGTTGTGTAATCTTGTGTCCTTTATCTTGCTGCGTATGTGACTGTCTTTCTCTTTTCTTGCTTCTTTTTTCTCTTTCTCTTTCCCTCCCTTTTCCATCTCCCTCATTTTGGTGTGTGTGCGCACGTTTGTGTGTATGCGTGAACGTGTGTGCGTCTCACGTCCTTTTTCATTGGACGATGGCAGAGATCTGGAACCCCCTACTGAAAGCTCTGACTCCCTATTGGCCGAGGGTCCTGGTGACTCGGAGTAAGGGGCCAGTGGTTGACCACAGTGTCAATATGTTACAGCAAAACTTACTGACAGTCACATATAAACACTTAATTGTTTGGTTATTTATAGATGTTGTTGTGTAAATGTGTTCTTTTCTGTTTGTGTCTATGGAGTATTTTCTATTTGTGTCCTGTGTGGTTGTAATATGAATTGCTAACATTTTATTTACCACAGATGTAATGCCTGTACTAACCTCTGCCTTTTCTCTTTCTCTCCCCTTTCTTGCTTCCTTTTTTGGCTTCACTCTACACTTTTTCTCGTTTTACCGGCTCACCACTTTCTAACATCCTTTATCTGTTTTAACCATCTGTGCCTTTTCACACTTAACACTTCTCACCCCTCTCTTTATCTCCTGGGGCCGCTCTCTGTTCTCTCTCCATTCTTGGCTTTCGGTCTCTCAGCTCTGCTCCCCCCTCTGCGGTCTCTGAAGATCCTGCTCCTCCTCTGCCTGAGTCAAACGAACTGCTCAACAAGTAAGAGCTCACTCGCCTACTTCACTGCCTCCATTCAGTCACCCGACAAATCTCAGGCAACCGTCACCAGAAGCCTCTTTCATATTATACCTCCTTCTCTTTTTCTCCTTGGTTGTTGTTTGGTTTTGTATGTTACTGTTAATCTTAGGCATGTAGTGTAGAAGCTGTTTGGCAGTATTTTTCATTTATTAGAAATATTAACATTTTTGATTAGTATTGAAATATACATTGCCGTTCAAATGTGTAACGGTGGTGGCCCGATAATAAATTCAAGAAAATCAACAAATGATTTTTTGTAGATTATAGTTAATAAGTTCGGGCGCCAGACAGAAGTAACCCTTTCGATAATTTAAGGAAAATAACCCAGATAGCACAAATACCTCCAATTACATATATCAACTCTTAGTTGTGATGTTGTGCAATGTTGTGCATTTCATACAAGAAAAAACAAACAAAAAACAACCACTTTAAATTTTCACTCTTGGTTCTCAACGAACAAACAAAAAAACTCAACAATAACACCAATATTTTAAGTACGGTCAATGCTACATGAATTTACAAAGTTCACAAAATTTACAAAGACCACAGATTCAAGAGTTCATACTTCTAACAAGATCAGATTGGTTTTGGGGTCAGTAAGTGTTTTTTGAAAGAAGTGAATACTTATTCATCAAGGATGCATTAAATTGATCAAAAGTGACCGTAAAGACTGTTATAATGTTACAAAAGTTTTCTCTTTCAAATAAATGCTGTTCTTTTGAACTTTCTTTTTATCAGAGAATCCTGAAAAAGTTATGGTTTCCACAAAAATATGAACAACTGTTTTTAACATTTATAATAATAAATGTTTCTTGATCAACAAATCAGTGTATTAAGATGATTTCTGAAGGATCATGTGACAGTGGAGATTGGATTAATGATGCTGAAAATTCAGCTTTGATATCAGGAATAAATTACATTTTAAGATATATTCAAACCGAAAATGGTTATTTTAAATGCAATATTTCACAATATTGCTTCTTGATCAAATAAATGCAGCCTTGGTAGCCATAAAAGATTTATTTCAGACCCCAAACTTTTAAACAGTAGTGTCTATGTAAAAAACAACAACATCATAACAGTAATTATTTAATGTTGCGAAAAAAAGCCTTGAATTCCATGCTGCAGAATTAGACCTATAATCTATGTATCATGACCGTTAATTATAGTGGCAATTGTAAATGTAAACATGATCAAATCAAGTAGTTATTTTTCAGTAAGTCTGCACTCTGCACTCACTCAACATCTCTAACCCATGAAACCAATAACCTGTGTCTGCTTAGACATCGTGGACACTTCTGCTTGGACTTAAAGGGTTAGTTCACGCAAAAAAAAAAAATCTGTCATTTACTCACCCTCAAGTAGTTTCAGACCTGTATGAGTTTCTTAAAGTTGAATTTTCCAACAGTTGATGGGCCCCATTGACTTCCATAGTAGGAAAAAAAATACTATGGAAGCCAATGGGGTCCATCAACTTGTTTGGTTCGAAATATCTTCTTTTGTGTTCAGCAGATTAAAAAGAAATTCATACAGGTTTGAAACAACTTGAGGGTGAGTAAATGATGAGATTTTCAGTTTTGGGGGAACTATCCCTTTAAGGCATGTGTTATAGATATACTCCAATATAAGAATCCCTTTGTCCTACTTTTATTTATAGGCATAGTAGAGTTGTTGGCAGGACATATTTTTAGATGGGCTTGTCTGGTCCCTATAAGCTTCATGGCTATGTGTCACAGCATGTGCTCTAACAACTAGCTCACAGCTTTATCAGATGAGAGAGACCATGGGTGCTTCTCAATATCCCTCCTCGTCTCCTCGCTCCTCCGTCCTCCATCCTATGACCCGGAAACCGATCGAGCTCAGCCATCTTGAAGGACATCTCAATTCTCTAATTGCACCGCGAGGAGGCGAGGATCGAGGAGTGAGGAGGCTTCCAGAGGAGCTATGAGCGAGGATGCACAGTTGCATGCTTTGCGGAAGTGTTTTATCGACTAAATGTGACGCACGTATCAATTCTCCTCCCCCTTCACGTCGGTCACAATCATTTTAATTTATACTTTACCATTGCAGTTTATATAAACCACACATCTCACATATTTCAACAGGGTATCTTGCTTTATTATTATTTATTACAAATTTCTTAAATAGCCAAACTTCAACAACATAAGGGCAGATCCTTTGAGCGCTGCTGATGACGTAGTGAAGTGACGCTCGAGTGGTCAAGTATTCCAAAGTATAAAAAAACTTTCCTTGGATTCCTCCGTCCTCCTTTTCTTTCCTTGCAGCCTTCCCTCACATCCTACAGGGGGTGGAGCTGAGACGCGAGGAAAGGAAACGAGGATCCACAAATAAGAAATGAGAAGCACCCCTTGGCACTACATAGTCAACCACATTCGGTAGCTCTGATGATTGCTCACTCTTTTTTGCTTAGCTTTAGATGACTCTCAGGTCTCCCTTTCAACACCCACCCTCCTCTCAGTGTCTTATGCTACATTCACGTGCTCTTCGGATGGTCCTATTCCCTTAAGGGGAAGTCATTCTTTCAGTGTTGATGTGCTTGGCCTGACTTGCCTGTTGGAGTGAACACTTGCTTATCCAAGTCCCTTAGCATGAACAGAAGCTAATTGGATCTCTTACTAACACTGTTGGTAATTACCTGTTTTACTGATCATAAATGAAAAAAACATTAAAGATCAAATAAAAAAATTGGGAGTGAGTTTAAGGTGAATTTTCCCAGCTCATGTTTTTGATCATTCTTCCAACACGTGAACCCACCATTAAAAAAACAGCACCATTGCTAGCTATCCTTGCGAGCTTTTCTGCCTCACAAACACTTATCTCTTGCCCTCAGGTTTGTGTGCAAGAACAATGGAGTTCTGTTTGAGAATCAGCTGCTACAGATCGGCATTAAGTCTGAATATCGCCAGAACCTGGGTGAGTCACAACATCTGCAATATTTGAATTGCATCATCTGGAGGTATATGTTAGCTGACTTCAAGTTTAATTGTATTTTAACCTGCGTTTACAAGAGAATGTGGTTTCAATGTACACATTTTTGCTGTTCTGGCTCACTTTTATTCTATTGTGTTAGCAATATAAAAACCTGTTACCATGTTAATATTTGACTTGGTATTCAAATTGCGTTTATGTTGCCTCACCTCACAGGACGGATGTATCTGTTCTATGGCAATAAGACGTCAGTGCAGTTTGTAACCTTCACGACCACAGTCACCTGCCCAGGAGAGCTACAATCTCATATCCTTCACATCCATACATGCAAACACATGTTCATTCCTCCTTATACACTTTGTGAGTTTTTTTTGTCATGTTGATTATCTGAAGATGCTGGTTTGTTGATTCGTGGAATACCTTGACTAATCCCACAGCTCAACGTTCAGACTAAAACAGTGGAGCCTCTCATAGAAGGAGGTGCTCAGGTGCAGCAGGTCATCAACATCGAGTGTCTGACTGACTTCCTTGATGCACCGCTCCTCAACATCAAGTTCAGGTGACAGATGCACGCATTTCAATGGTTTACGATGGTAAATCCACATGCACTCTGAGGTTTACAAAGCTTTCATGCTGTCTCAGGTATGGCGGAGCTCTCCAGAACCTCACACTCAAGCTGCCCGTTACCATAAACAAGTTCTTCCAGCCCACAGAGATGGCATCACATGACTTCTTTCAGCGCTGGAAACAGCTCAGCCAGTAAGTGTTTGTGTGTACACAAGTCAGATTACTATTTACATACATCACAAACTGTTCTCTAAATGAGAAACTTGTTCAATTCTCCCCTCACAGGCCTCAGCAAGAAGCACAGAAGATCTTCAAGGCCAACCATGCCATGGACACCGAAGTGCTCAAAGCTAAGGTGAGTTGACACCGCCTTACATTTTGTGTTTGTAATGCCATACGAGCCTACTGTGTACTCTACGGTATATACTGTACACTACGCAAAAGTGGGCATTTTCAAATTTGCAGAATTGCCACATTACCTTATTATTTTGCATGCTTAATTCAGTGTCAATTTATCAGTTGTCTAATCTGAGTTTTTGTGAATGTTAATTTAACTTCAATTCAATTAAATAATGATTCAAGAAAAAGGTTTAGGTTTATACATCACAAGAAAATGGATAGTCGAGTGCATTGTATTGTGGGATACAGTTCCCAGTGTTATCTGCTCTGTATGCTACATATTTTGGGATATGTGGTCAAGTATCTGGTTATTCTATGCATACAACATATTTGCACACTATGCACAGTTTCCATACTATATACTGCAATATCGGATTTTCACTACCTGATTATCATGGCCAAAAGAAACTGTATTAACTGTACAAAAAGAACTTACTGTTGATCGGCACTTCACGCTGACATCACAAAAACTCACATCGGCAAACTAACTTTTTCCGGGTGCGGGTAGAGTGCATTGCTTTCGTCCTTGATCTCCAACATGATTTTGTGCTGCAGTAGTAGCTACCCATCATGTTTTATGACATGGCAACCAGTGTTAGGGTGCAATACCACCACTTACTATGTTGCAAAGTCAATCAGATTATTTACAATATTAATGTACGTGTAGTATTAACATATTTAATGTTTTATCATCGTCAATACTGGTATATTGTGACACCCCTATGCAGAAATAGTCCTGCAGACAAGAGTTCACTTCATTTAATTCTCATCTTTCGTCTTTTGCCACCCTTCCCTTCTCCCTTACATTTTGTAGTTACTGGGATTGGGCATGGCTCTCTTGGAGAACGTGGATCCAAACCCAGAGAACTTTGTGTGTGCCGGAGTGATCCAAACCAAGGCCCAGCAAGTGGGTTCTCTGCTAAGACTCGAGCCCAACGCACAAGCCCAGGTATGAAAAGATATTAATTTTATGCAAATATATGTATCCATATTACACAAACAAAAAGAAAGGGGGAAAAAAACTACGAAATGCCACACGCATCAAAAGTCTTAACCCTCTAGGCGCCATGGTCGAGTTTACTCGACAAGATGAGGCACTGAATAAAACGACCGATTTTGTCAAATTGGGTGTCAAATTTCGTTCGACCTCCCCTCCACTGGATGGCAGACATGTCATACTTCATCCCCGAATCAAAAAAACGTCATGTTTCTATACAAAATGTTCGAGTTAGAGCGCATTGAATCAGTGAGATCAAAAGCGGAGCTACTGTGCGAGTGAGCCATGTTATCAGATCCTCTCCGCAATAGGGTTGTCAATCTTCCTCTATAATACTATTCGAATTCCATTCCTTTTTTTATTTAATATTCAAATAATATTCGAATATTAAATGCTCAAATTCATCCAATTATTAATATTTACGACATTACTCAGGCGTATGGATCGCCAATGCCACTATAGCATGTGGTTGTTGTTACACGTTCTGTCCACTAGAGGGACATCTAACATTACAATAAACATTTTATTCGTGCTGAATATGGTTGAAGTGTTTCCGATGGTTTTCGGCTAATATCTCCGTGAAAACTCCACCGAAAATTCTAAAACTTATATCATTCTTTTCAGTTCAGCTAGACGGTTCCAACGGGTTCCAATGTTCTCGCCGAATCCGTTGAGTTTTCGCCGAGATATTTGCGCTTCACGGGCCCTTTGGGGGGGCGCTTTTTTACGTCGTTAAACATTTACCATTTTTGACAGTATTGTTATGATGATCATCGTGGATAACGTGCACAATTGTGTTATGATTCCAAATCTTTATTGTTCATCAGACGAAACAAAAGCATTTCATTTTCACATGCGTGTAAGCCAAGGTGAGAAAGGCAAGATTGCATATAAAAAAAATATATATATATATACACACACATAAAAAAGCAATATTCGAATAGTAATTTCAGCATTCGAATAGCATTGATTTTTTTTAATATTCGAATTATATTCGAATTTCAGAATTCGTTCCAACAGCCCTACTCCGCAATCGCGGCGACAGTATTGTGGTGGAGACTTTGTCTAATGCCACTGGGTATGTTAGACGAGGTCGAAGTATTCATAGGACAGTTAGGAGGCAATGTGGAGGCAGGGTGGGGAGTCGCAATGACAATGACAGTAGTCCAAGCTGTGCACACTCGGCGCGCGCGCGAGGCAGATCTGGCCGCGCTGCTCGTATCATCTCACTCATGATCAGTGCGAGTGAGCGTTTGAACTAAACAGGTCTTGTCTACTTGTGTTTGTATGTCATATGAATAATATATATGTGCCCCATACATGGAATCAGAGTGTCTACTGTATTTAGTAAATGGAAAATCTCTACAGCAAAAGGCAACCACTACATGCATTCGGTTTGTTTCTACCATTTATTAGTAATGATTTACACAGTTTGTTTACTACTTACTATATACCTGAGCATTCAGTATTGTGCAATATAGCATACAGAAGGTGAGGGACATTTTGGGGGGAAAGAAGTGCTGCATTTTATCATTAAAACATGTGACTTTTCATGAAAATTCTATAATCCAAGATTGCCGCCACCTTATGACGTCATAATATGCTAATTAGATGGAAAAATGTAATCCCTACATAAACTTTGGATCATCCTTAATATTTCTCTAATTTACAGAAAGTCTCTATATTTTATCACTTTTAAGATATAGCCTTTTGAAATTGAGATGTCAAAATCGAACGTTTTGGGAAAAAACCTCTGGCGCCTAAAGGGCCTACAGTCCCTACCTATTGCTATGGAGCACAGGTTTCTTTCCAAGTCAGTTTTATTGCATCTTACTGTTGTCTGTGTGTCTCTGTGCCTGCTGATGCAACTCAAGTCTGGGGAGCAGGTAACACATTCATCCTGCCACCCCTCTCAACCCAAAAACCTCCCATCCTCCCTCCCTCTCTTGTGATTTCACTCCATGTCTGGTAGTACTACCCAGTTCATTTGGCGTGACAGCAGCGTCCTTCTCTTTGTATATGTGGAGTTTCCTTTGTCCATAGTGCAAGTTTACATTGTCTATGTATCAACAATATGGATCAGACACGCATTCGGAAAGCGGAATGAGCGTCTTATCTGCGCAATTGATGTTCTTCCTCAATTGTTTGTGTTTGCATTTACATTTGGTGTAATGCTCTTTATTCTCTCTCTGTCTCAGATGTACCGGTTGACCCTGCGCAGCAGTAAGGACACTGTCTCCCAGCGTCTTTGTGAGCTGCTGGCGGAACAGTTCTAGAAAGCCAGCCGAGACTAGCACCATCTAGAACCGACACGCAGACCAGACCAGACCAGCGTTCCACCTGAAAGGCCCCAGAATAAAGATTCTACAAAAAGCATTCATGCATAAGGGAAAAAGTAGCTGTCAGCCTCTGGCAGCCATATTACTGTCCTTCTGATAATGATTATTATTATTACTGTTATTATCATCAGCGCTGCCCTTCTTGTTTTTATCGGTGTTTACCTGTGTGTGAGCAATGGAACGAAAGGAAGCGTGTGTGTTTTTTTCGTACATGTGTGAAAGAGTCATGACGATAGTTCCGTTCTCCGTCCTGCCTGTTCAACGATCAACTCCTGTGCTTGTGTTGACTGAGCTGGTGTGTGTATGTTGTGGATTAAGGGGGAGGGAGAAAAGTAAGTGTAAATGGAAGTGGAGCAAGTCTTCCCTCTCTCCTGTTTTATCCGCAAAGTTTCAACCGCAAAAACTGCACATTAGCTGTTTCTTTGGAACATTCCCTGTAAGACTATTAGCAGGAAAAAAACAACAAAAAAAACAATCTCAATACACTAACGTAATGGCACTTCTCTAAAAGAGGCCAGAATCACTAACCCTCATCGCTTTATCTCTCTCGCTTTCCTCCTTAAATCAGATTCAGAGCTATTGGTGTACATAGAGAAATAAAATTAAAAAAAAGATTCCACATGCATTTACAGTTTATTGCATCGTACACGCGTTCCTTCCGACATAGAAATGGCCAGTGCACTTTAAGAGGCTTTGAGAGGAAAGGCTTTTATAGTCCCGACCCTTTTTTCCTGTTCTTGTCCCATGTATTCAGTACTCTTCCTGACCCCCATTATCTGACAATGTTTATTGAAAAAAAAAATCTCTCTATATAAATATATATAAACCATGTAAATGATTACCCTTCATGGTTGCATTTGTATGTCTCTTTCTTGTTTTTGATAGTGGTGTATTGTTGGTGTGTTTGTATGCTTTCTTAAATGGTCTAATGTTTTTTTGCTTTTGTTTTGGACATTCCATTCTGTACTACGAGTGAATGGGCATACCGTTTCAGGTTAGTTGTACAGTGTTAAATGAGCTGGGGAGGAACTAGAATCAGAAAGAGGAAGTGAAGCAGAGAGAAGGTCAGGTCCGCCAGTGTGTGAGTTTCTGCACGTGAAGAGTGCAACTGCTGTGGACCTTAATGTAAATGTTGTCTTTTTTTGGTAATATCGTTTAAAAAAAAAACACCTGGAAGACATTGACATCATTCTTCCAGCACAGTTATTGACTGAAATGAATAGTAGATAGTGGTTACCTCATTACTAAATCTTTACTCAACACTCACGCACTATTAACTTTGAGTGGTGACTGACCACAGCTGGAGACCCATATTTTCTTTTGCAGAGCTAAAACCTGGGAAAGCACTTAGTTTGTGAAAAGTCATCGCATACACACAGTTGTACACACATTCATAGGCCTAGAGGACGGGGGCTTAAGGGGGAGCACTGGACCAAAGCAGCTGCCAACTGTCAATCACGTACAGGGATCATAACGATTTTGGTCAGCATCATTTGGTGAGAGTGTGGTGTTAATCTGTGTGATTCTTGTGTAAAAAAATATAATGGAATTTATGCGACATTGTCATGTTAGTTCAGCTGGGGGTCACGCTTCCCTCGATGCAGTACTGGGGACATTGTCATTGTAGTTGATTAGAGTCACAGTCATGGTGTGTGTTTCTGTGTGTGCGCGTGTCTATGCAGTATCCGCTAGCTAATGCAGCCCCGGTGTATCGCTGTTCAACCTGTCAGATACCTGTTAGATTAAAATTTACTCTGTACTGAATAATGTGAAAGTAAAATTATGCCATATACTCGAACCAGGTGTTTTCTTTGTGTGTGTGTTAGGGATGGGCACAGAGATTAGGAGGGCTGACAGCTGATTCTCACACATGCACAAAGCACAAAATAGTATCTCTCAGCACATCATGGTATAGGCCCGACTCCAGCTCTAAGATGTCAGGTGGCCCAAAACAAAGGTTTACAAATGTAACATAATAGTAGTATTATAATATAATGGCTATGGCGGTCTATAGAATAAAATAATTCTAATTTCAACCAGAAAGCATAATGGAATAGTAAAAATGTAAACTTTGGTTAGCTTGTTTTTATAATCAAACTTGATATTTTTACTATTCCATTCTTTCAGGTAGGAAATTAGATTAATCACAATTATTTTCTTCTATCTTCAGGTTTATGCATCTAACAACACTTTAATGGTGGGTAGAAAAACTAGAAGCTGTCAAATTTATAGTGTTAAGTGTTGTTTGTTTCACTATATAATTTATATGACCCAAAGCCATAAGACTCGGGGTGGGCCAGGCTTATGATTAGCTTGGCCTGCACATTTAGTTTAAAAGATATAATGCATCTGTCCAGTGAACATGCAAAACTCTATTATGCAAGATTTTAAAGACAATGTCTAACCATACCATTGTTGTAAATTAATTTGCCTGGTTAAAAGGAAAATGCAAGACGGCTGTTTAGTAGTCCACTGTGGTATATTATTAATACAGTTGAATAAATTCACATTCTTTTAATTTTAAGTGTGTTACAGTTGAATGTTGTTTTTTTGCATCTGTAGCTCGAGAAATAAAATTCATTGTGGTACAATATAACAAAAACACGTGACATAATTCATATATAACGTAATGTTTGATGTAGGTTGCAGTGCACTACGTGAGGTTGTTTAAAATAGTATAACTATTATATCAATAGGTAAATGTGGACTAGTGAACTAAGCGTTCTGAATTATACATATTGTTTACCAGAGAAACACTGCTCGCATGGGACGTTGCACACGAGTCTGCTTACAAAATCATCTAGAACGTCTAAAAAGGATATAAAAGAGTCTCATTTGACTGATTACACGCACTCGATTTGCAAATGAAAGCGGCGTGTTTCTGTCTGAAAGGCTACAGGGAGTAAAACACGATTCATCACAATAAAAATGCCGAGGTCTTCAGGGCAAATTGATGATGGCGACCAAACAGAGCGAGAGCGTGCCCGCGCGCGCGTCAAAGAGCAAGCCTGGGCGCCGATTGGCTGAAAATGACATCACATAGAATTGTGCTATTCTTAGCTTCTGGAAACGGGATGACCTCATCTTTTTCCTCCCTCGCGCAGGTATAGACATACAACAACAAATAATGTGAGAAGCGCAGACAGAGCGGAGAGGAGCACAGGAGCACAACTACTGAGAAGAGAGATCAAGGAACTGTTTATAATTGCGCAGATACAAATACTTCACGCGTTTGTGCTATTTACAACGTTCATCCACCAGCTTCGTTGGACTTTTCCAAACCTTTTTGGTCTTCCTGCGCATTCTGCTGATCTATAACTGACTGGACTGGTGAGTATCAGCTTTTAGTTTATTCTAAGCATGTGTAACTTGTCTATTACCATTGTTATCATTGCATTTAATCATTGTTAAATGCAATTTATCAAAACTTTAAATTCTTTTAGGCATACCATTTGGCCTGCTTTTAGGATTCTGACTGTCTGTGTAGTGCGTCATACACAAAGAGTTATTTTCTGTGTGTTTTTTCTCCATAGGTTTTCAGGTTAAACATTTTTTTTTTAGAAATCAAGAGATGGTGTACTACAGGGACAGTCAGTCCGAGCGGCCGCCGTTGTCTCGTATTCTGCCGCATCTCTACCTTGGTGCAGAGACTGACGTAACCCAGGTATGTTTACAGTCCTCAAATGATTTATCAGTATTACTAGCTGTTAAATAGTGTCCTCCTCAAATCAAATTTAACTTATATATGCTAATAGTTTGTCCTCGTGCGTTACATTTAAGTTAAGTAACTTAAATCTCACCTTTCACCCTCTGTTCGTTTCCACAGGATGGTTTGTCTGACCGAGGCATCTCGTACGTACTAAGTGTGAGCCGATGTTGCCCACAGCCTTCATTTCTACCCCAGTCCCAGTACCTCCGTATCCCAATAGACGACTCTCTGCGGGATGACCTGCTTCCTTGGATCCCTCAGGCGTTGCACTTCATTGGTGAGGGACCCGGAATCCCACTCCTTACATCAGCCTGCATTTGCATCCCAACTGCATTACGTCATTAGCTAGCATCGACATGGAAATAGATTTGTTTGTCTGGGTAAAAAAAGAAAAGAATAGATAATAATATGAGGCTAATTTAAAACGGATCATAGGCTATTTTATGCATTAGTCCTCTGCTGGAAAACCCTGGGTGGGTATACATACGTTTTAATATAGGCTATCGTATATGTTATGTTGCAGACGGGGCCATGTCACTTGGCTGCTCTGTCTTGGTTCACTGTGCTGCAGGAATCTCTCGATCTCCAGCACTTGCTGTGGCATACGTCATGTATAGCCTGAAAATGGATCTGGATCATGCATACAGGTAATGTGCATACGTTGTTTTACTACTGCTTCTGGGATTGTCTATGTAATAAGAAGTGACATTTTGCACATAAAAAAGTCAGAGGTATAATCTGGTGATTAAATTGAGAACGATATATTGTTTTATTTTATTTTTATGTAATGAATGCAGATTATTCAAATGAGTGAAGTATCTATCTCATCATTCCTTTAGGTTTGTGAAAGAACGCAGACCTACAATTTCACCGAATTTTAACTTCCTGGGGCAGCTGCAGCTCTTCCAGGGAACGCTTTCTTTGAAGAATAATAACACAAACCTTCACGCTCAGCAGTCAGATAAACCTTTGGATAACTGCCTGCAGCCCACCAATGAAAAAAACAACAGCAGTTCTACAGTGGCACTGTTAACCAACTTAAACCGTCAGAACAGAATTGACAACAACTGCATTATTGATGTATGTACTGAGGATTCCAAAGCAAACGTGCACTGTGAGAACAAGAACAACCAAATGATAAATCCAGAGTTTACCTTATCTCTTTCAGACAAGATCGGAGCGCTCACTCTCCGCACAAATCCCGAAGAGATACAAAGACCAGTAAACATCACATCTCAGACACCGCAGGATTCACCAAAGTCCAACCTACCTAAGCCTACTTACCTTCAGATTCCATCTCTAGCGGAGAAACGCAAAAGCCTTACTCTTTCCCTTACGCCAGTGGGTGCAGTTCCTCAGACTCACCAGCAGGGGTCATCAGCCAACAGCTGTGATCTGAGGAAGAGCCGTTCCGCAGTTGACCAGACGGGGGCGTTAGAGGACTTGGGAAGAGCCGATATGGAGCCGTCAGCATCAGAAACCAGAACAGATCCAAAAGAGGCAAACAGGTTTATCAACGAGGAGGCGTCAGCTAGATACAGCTGCTCAAGATCACAAAGAAGAAAGAATAAACTAAACCACAGAGCAAACGATGAGCAACAAAAGACAAACCAAGTGAACCATTCAAGCACACAATCGCACAGGCAGATCCAGGGACCATGTGAGATCAAAACCTCCTCACAGGAGGTTACCAGTGGTGTAGAAGCAGTGGAGGGTATGGATGGAGACAACAGCCCCTTGTCTCCAGTCAGTCTAACGGTTAACAAAATACTAGACTGGGGAGAACGCATGCTGCTTGGGGTCCTACTCGGCCCACGTATTAAAGTGGGACAGGCTGCTTTGCCGTACAGATGTTGAGGAGGGACTGTTTCAGTCTGGTTGTATGAACTGTGCTACTACTTGAAGATGAAGTGTAAACGAGGACTTTTAAGAGAGGCATAGCTGGAACTGTGTTTATTATGTACCTCCCCATTGAGCAGAAGGAACTTAAATGAAGACAGCGACATGGGTGAAAAAGCATATGTATGAGTGTGTGAATTCACTTATTTATTTGATGAAATTGCATGTTCCTCTAAGAGTGTTTGATAGACTTAAGTCATCTGATGGACTGGTGATATGTATAAATGACAGAATGTCTGGAAAACACTTGCGATTTGTTCTGTTATAATGCACAGCCTGCCTGTGAGTTTATTTATTAAAATACACTGATAATTGACATTTATAAATGGGTATTTTGCAGGTGGAATTTTAACACTATAGCTTGTATTGAAAAAGTGTTCATTAAAGACAATTATTTTATCTCTCTGTCTCTTTCATTTTAGCAACTATTTTAGTGAATTTTATAATAAGATGTTATTAAAAGACCAAATCTAGCAATAGAAGAGGTACGATCCACTACCTCAACATCATGTCTGTGAATTTAAGAGCCAGTTGATCAGTTGGGCTATAGACGTGCCTTTTAAGTTAAGAAAAAACATAGTAGGCTAATTATAGTATCCTTACAGTTATACCGAAGGATTTTCTAAAGTTGAGGAATTTGTTGCATCAGGCTACTGAAATTTAGTCTCCTTACTTGGTTTAGTCACAATGAAGAGGAGCACCATTTCCCCATACATGTTGAGAAGGAAGACGGTAACTGGTGGGTGTCTCCAAAAAGATTTGTAATACTCCCTGTTTGTCACATTCTTGGAGGTTTTTGTTTAATACAAGCCAAAAAGTGAATCAGCATCCACACTGATATTGCCAAGAAATTACACAATATAGCCTACTTTAAGAACAAAGGCAAATGTACAGAATCAGCATATTACATATCACTATGAAATGCACCATTAAATAAATAAATATAAGATACAAAATATTCCATATAGACAAACATAAAGTTTAAATCAGCCTCATTTAAAATCAGCCTCATGACCACAACATATTTCAATAGATTATCACTCCTGTTTTTAACTCTTGCGCTTATTTATATCATTCGAGCTGATTGAATAAAATAAAATAAAAATAAAAAACGGACAATGAATGCAGAATTAACGCTCTGTGTAAAACATCTACCGTAACCCAGACAAGCCAGGCCCTTGGCCAAATATGGGAAAGACGACGCTCGAATTACACATTTATCATAAAGCCTGCCTTCTATTGCGGAAATTCAAGCGAGTAACAGCAGAATAGTTCATCGAATCATTCGTATCAGCCAATTAGAACTCGCCAAGGCTCACCGATTACGAAATGATTCGTGCGATGAGAAAAACAACTATAGAAGCCACGCCCATTTCAGGCGTGCGTATGAGATACACTGAAGACGAAAAAAAAGTTGCCCCTGGTCATGAAAAAAAGCTATCGGAAGCAAGAGAGAGTCCAGAAATCACCAAGAAAAATCCAGAGGGCGGACATTCCTTTAAGCCTGGAATTCGCTGTTTATCTCCATAGCAAGATGGTTTTATCGCTTGTACAAAAGGGAGAGTTTGTCGGCTAAATCTTGCGGATATAGTGTATTAAAGTTGTCAGAGTATTCGCGGGTTGGCAGTGGACTAAGTTGTCTGACTTTCGAGTCGCTAACTTGGCACCAGAAGGCTAATTTACTCAAGGCGGCTGCGGAAGAAAGGTAACGTTAATCGGCGGTCATTGCGCAGACCAGCGCGGCATTTGTTTTATTTCCACTTTAGAGTTATCAATCTGATTCTGCAAATGCTATTGTTTTGTAGATATTGAAACATGGAGCTTTGATTGTGATACATACTGCCCAAATCTGTAACATTGTAGCCTATTGTAGAGGTTTATCAACGATGCCAGGCCTTTTACGGTCTCAAATCTTTATGCTCCGTAGGGCAGTATTATTCCTCTTAAAACCATTTTAGTTGAGTAAGAAGACATTATTAGTATTGTTTAATAACCCAATGTTACATATTTGCAGGAGTTGGACCATGTCAACGGAAGAAAGATATAAGTTGGTGGTCGTGGGCGGTGGAGGTGTGGGGAAAAGCGCCCTCAGTATTCAGTTCATTCAGGTAAGTGTGTATTTTTTAGTACTTTGTATGAAAAATATGTATTTATGTCGCAACATGGGGCCAATACGCGGTGGTAATTATTTCTGTGGGTGTGTTGTAAGAGTTGTGTGACGTTCAGAGTGAAGTGGGCTTTTCTCTGCATGTTCCTTCATGTTAAAGCCCTTGTTTAAGAGTTGGTGAACCAATATGTTTTCTTTTACAGTCGTACTTTGTGTCTGACTATGACCCGACCATTGAAGACTCGTACACTAAAACCTGCACCGTGGATGGAAAGGAGACACGATTAGACAGTATGTTGGTATTAATGTGTTCTTTATAGGAAGGAATGAGTGTTAAAAGCTCCACATGTTTCCTCAGTAGGGAGATTTTTGTCAGAGTTGCATCATTGATGATTAATTGCTGACTACGGTTCCTGCCCAGGTTTTGTTTTGACTTGCTGTCAGTACAACATCATGCCAGCTGTGTTTAAATTTCTAAAATGTGATTTGTTTGTGTGGATCAGCTCATCTTGTATATTCCCCTCTATTTACCTGGGGTATGTTTCGTTTTTGTGTCGTTCACCATTAGTCCTGGACACAGCAGGACAAGAAGAGTTTGGAGCGATGAGAGAGCAGTACATGCGCTCTGGAGAGGGTTTCTTACTGGTGTTTGCTCTTAATGACCGTGGCAGGTAGGTGTTTTCCCGAGTGTGTTTGTGAGCATGAGAGGAAGGCAAATAGATGGTTCCTAACTTCTCTGTGTGACGAGAACAGAGAGTGTGTATGTGTGTGTGTTAAAAATAAAACCACAGAATGTGTTTGTGATGAGAATGAAAGTGCAGGTTATGAGTGTTCATGTCATCAGGTGCAGAGTTGAGCCTCAACAGCTGAACTGAGACTTTCTGTGGCCAGTATAAATGCTGAGGTTTCACAGTGTACAAATTCTTAGGGGCCGTTTACATGACACCGTTTTCAATTAAAAACAGAAAACCGTTTATGCAGTTTGGCCGATCATTTACACAACAACAGCGTTTTGGGGGCCTGAGAACGCGAACTTTTGAAAACAAGTTTCAAAGTGCAAGTTTTTTAAAGCGATAATGTTATTGTCTCTGTGAAAACTACAAAAACATGAATTTGTAAAAAAAATATGTTCAGGAAAATATTTAATGTAATTTATTTTATTTGTTTGTTAATAATAATACCTTTAGGAATTTTAATATTCATTTATTGTAAGTTAAATTTACAGGCTACAATCCAAGAAGAGTTCAATTGTAACGACCTTCTATGAACTCTGTTTTTTTTTTTTTTGTAAAACTTGTTATTCTACTAAAACTTTTGTTGGTTCTCTGTTTCAGTTTTAAAGAAATTCAGAAATTTCACACTCAAATATTGCGGGTGAAGGATCGAGATGACTTTCCCATAGTTCTTGTTGGCAACAAATCAGATCTTGACCAGCAGAGAGAGGTAATGCTTCCGTGTTCCACAGCTGGTTGAATTTTTAATGAAAAATAGGCTACCAATTCATGCCAACCCCCCCCCCCCCCCCCCCCCAAATAGATCTCGAGAGAGGAGGCCATGTCATTTGCCCGAGAAAACAGGATCCCCTATATGGAATCATCAGCTAAGAACCGCCACAATGTGGAAGAAGCCTTCATGGAGGTTGTGCGGGCAATAAGGTATTTGTAATAGAGAATAGCTCTTATGAGATTTACAATGCTGTGGATTATGATGAACTTAGATTACCATCTCTCCTCAGGAAGTTTCAAGAGACGGAGAGTCCGCCACTCCCCGCTAATCACGCGAGAAAGCAGAAGAGTGGTGGCTGTCCCTGCACCCTGCTCTGACTGCCCCTCTGCACTGTTGCCTAGGAGACTGAAGCCCTCACTCTCACGCCTGGTGCCTTATATGTCTACACACAGTGTGTGTGTGTGTGTGTGTGTTTTGTGCATATGTCTGTGTGGCACTGTACGCATCAGTGTTTTAGCGGCTTTTACAGTATGTGTGTATGAATGGTTCCCAAGGAAAAACTAGGCTGTATCAAATGAGAAAGAACCTGATGGAAAGGGGGGCCTTTAGTCTTATTTTGCCCACGTGTTTTATGTAGTGCCTTGTAGAATCATGCTCTTGATTTTAGATTCAAGAACAGTATTTGTTTATTTCCATCATGGTAAAAGGTCGCAGACTGATTTGTGTGCCACGGGAGATTTTTAAAAACATTCATCATGGAGGGGGTGAACAATAGTGACAACGCATTTTTAAACAACCACGTAAGCGATGTGCTGGCAAAACCTTGTGATGGTTCTGGTGTCGCCTGTATGTACAACATACAAATATTGTGTTATTGACTCACAAAGACAAGTCAGAAAGTGTTTTATTGGCCCAGACCCCTGTTCAGCATGTCCTCTCTCGGGGGATTTATTTAGTCAGTGAGACTGCACTGAAATGGCTGCTCTAGTCTACACCTTGCTACCCATCAGTGGCCAGAAATATATTCAGCCAGCTTGTTTTCATTAATCTGTTCCTGATAAAGCAATGTCTGATGACTAAGACATGATGTGGTTTTAATAATTGAGCATTTTTAGTGGAGAAGCAGTGGTGTTCAAATAAGTCCAGTATCTGCAGTGCTAGTATTCATACAAACCAAAGGCTATACTGTATATGTTTGCACACCAGCTTTGTCATCGTGAATAGTTATCTAATGTAGTTTAACACTAAAATGGACAAATCGTGTGGTTTTGGTATGTTTCTTTTTTCGTTTTTTTGTCTTTTTGTAGGTACGTCTATTTGTGCTTATGTGCAGAATAAGACATTCTGTCTCCAGGTTCACGTTATTGTATATGTCGTGCTTCGCTTGTTATTTTTGCACCTTCATTAGTAGACAGTGATGCAAAAGTGATACAGAGGAATTGCCAAATGAATTTACTAGCAAAGCATGATATTAGTCAGTGTTGTGAGGGAGTGATTCACTCTGTCTGTACATAAGTAGAACGGCATAAAAACAAGACTAGGTGCTTTTTCCTTAGTCCCACGATAGCAGTTTCTTATGGTATACTCGACTCTTGAGGGAGTTGCTACACACAATTTACGGCCTTTAATCAAGGGACATGGATTTTTTTTTTTGTGAACTGGGACAGATTCTATTGTAGATCAGGTTTGTCGGCTGCAAATAAGAACAAAGCACTATTTAATTTTGCAATGTTAACAAAATTACACAACATTGTTACATGATGATTCTCAGTCATATAATTTCATGACTTGTCTTAAGTCTGATTATTTCAGTTTTTTTAATTTAAGCTATTTTTCTTGGCTCTGGAGGGAGAACAGACACCATTTATCTTCCAATTTTGTATCTAAATTTAACAATATTCTTTTGTACACAATTAAAATGTTTTTAACCGTTTCATGTAATAATTTGTGGGTGACTGATTTGTTGGAGTGAATCATTATAAAGTATTTGTAACAATTTTCCCATAACGTTTTTGAACACAATTCAGATACTCTGAGCTGGGATATAAGTAAATTAATTTATATAAATAAATTAGGAAATTTAAAGATTAAAGAATTTAATTCTAAACTTAATTTTTCATTAATGTATGATAAGCTGTATTGATATACTATTGCATTTATACACCAAATAAGGTATTTATTTAATTTTACTTTTTTTTTTTTTTTACTTCCTTCTAACTATGTTATTCATCTCGGTTCTCATATGTCTCTCAATTCTTATTGGACCATAACGATCGAATAAGAGAACTACCCTGCGCATTACAAGCAATTGTTGCAAATGATTCCCACATGTGAGGATAGGGGAAATTATAATCGCTGGGAGGGAATAAACCGCAAGGCGAGATTCAGAATCTGGAGAAATATTAGCATGACTTGAAAATTTAAACGTGGTGACGTTGTAAATGCACAGATAGATATTCCTTTGTTTTAAAGCGATAATATAAAACGAATCACGTGTATAGGACTGACTTTCATAAATGTATTAAAAGATGCTCTCAGGTCGGCTCCTGCAAAGAAGAGGCCCATTCATAACTATCATTGAAAAGAACGGTTGATCCAATCAAGACGCAATGGACTGTTGAAACCGGAAGCTGTTCAAGGTGGGAATTTTTTGTTGTTGTTTTAAAGACAGGTGAAGGTTACATTTTCAACATTGAACTAACGTTAACGTTACGATATGTACATCAGTGTTAGACACAGCACTAAAACTTACTAATACTATTTTCTGGAATTGGGTGATCAAAGCACCTTTGTTTATTGAGATGTGCAGGTAGGTCACCGAAACTTTGTCACATCCCACTGCCACTCCTATAAGCGCTCGAGGCCGTGATATGTTGTCAAACTGGTATGTCTCGTGATGACTTGTGTTTTCGCTGTGAATGAAACACACAGGTGAATATGGAAGTAGTTTAATCAAAACCCGCGAATATGTGAATTCTTTGTGTTTATATTGTTAATCTAGCTATAATAATTTACAGCACCAAGAAAGGAAATCTGTGGGGAAATCTGAAAGTGTTTTCCTTATAAAGTTTCCTTGTACGGAGCACAACATAGTGTAAAGGTAAGCGGGCGGTTTCCTATAGTTTTACTTTCTTTTCTACTTTCTGTCCTGCGTTTTAAGGTACCGTTTTCAAAATGGATATGCACTTTTTAGTTAATCAACTTAAATATACAAAAATAAGTATTCCCTCGTGTTGCCACAATTTTGTAAATGTATTATCAATGTGATTTTAGTTGAACGGTTTGAAAATACGATGTTAAACGGATGTTTAATGTGTATGCCTCTTTTTTCTTAATATATATGTGTATATTATATATTAATATAGGCCTATTTATATAATAATATTAATATTTGCTTTTGGATAAGTGCAATGACCGATAGAGGACGACATTGTAAGCTTTTTCTGGAGAATATTTTGTGACGCATTCTTTATGGTTATATATGCATAGGTCCATAAAGCATTATCAAAACCTGTTAAACGTTGTAATATTCTTTAAAATGTTCTTTCGAACAGGTACAATGCTGGGGTTTCAAGCAATATATTTCAGCTTGCTATCCCTGCTGCATCTTGTTTGGGGCAGAGTAATCTACAATGGAAATGATGGTAATAATGAAAAGCAAAACACTTTTTTTAATTGCCAGTGTGGGACATTTTTGGTTTATCTTTTGTTGTTGCTAATCCATTAGTACTATGGTGTGTTTTTGTTGGCTCTCCATGCATTCGTGCATGATATCAAGATTTATGATATCAAACCTTATTTGCATTACACACTTTAGTTGTATTACAAACATTGGTAATTGTTTCATACCCAGAATTCAACATCATTTTTCACTACATATACACTCACCTAAAGGATTATTAGGAACACCTGTTCAATTTCTCATTAATGCAATTATCTAATCAACCAATCACATGGCAGTTCCTTCAATCCATTTAGGGTGTGTGTTCCTGGTCAAGACAATGGCCCTGTCCCAATACCCACACTACGCCCTAAGGTCTTCCTTGAAGTGGACAATTGTTGAAAGTGCACTTAGCGGAGTAAGTGCTCAAGGGCCCGAAGCTGTGAAGAGCCGAATTGGGACAGTTTTGCACACGTCATCTACGTCACTTCTGTTGTGATCAGGGGAGCAAACACCGTTCATTTGGCTAATGTGTGTGCTGCTTATAATAGCTGTAACATGACACAATCCTTTGAATGAAAGGAAAATACATAAAAAGGATTTTTTTACTCTTAGCTACCAACCTTTCTGTTAATGTTATTAATATTAAAAAAGTTTTTGGCTAAGATAAATTGTGATTGAGGTTTACCTGAGCTTATACTGCCTCACCGTATTCACAGCGATTCGAAATGCAATTTTAATTATGTTATTATGGAAATTGATATATGAAATTCTTCCCATACATGAAAAAATACATGACGTGTTGGTGATATATTATAAGCTATATATTAAAATAGTCTTACATAGGCTATATGAAATAAAATGACACAACCCTGTCTCTTTGTTAAATTTCAGTTTTATTGATCAATAATAGCCATTATTAAAGTATAAGTAGCCTAAAAAGGATAAGAAGCTATATAAGTCAAGAAATAAAGCAAGTTAAAAGATTCAGTCAAACATAAGTCAACAGACTAACGTTACAACGTTACAGTTAAATAGCCTAAATATATAAAGTTATGAAACTTCACTTTGCCCTCAGCCAAAACGATTGGCCAGGGAACAAATCACATTAATAAGACCAAAGATCGCCCGTTAGATATACACAAGCCGATTTATAGCTCATGTTTAACCACTAGACACAGAGCCCGCGGGAAACGTCAGAATGACTAGCCGAGGTAAGGCTGTTCCAGGCGGGGTACATGAGCGCCCGGTGATCACCTGGAACTCCGAAAACGTCAGATCAAATTTTTAAATAGGTGCGGCCTTGAAAAACACTTCACCACATCGGCTTCCTTTATCTTCGGAGTTTCCGCTCACGAACAGCACCATAGCAATTGTTCTCCCCCATTGGTTAGCTGTGCGAAACGTCACAACACTACAAGGATTCTGGGTAATATCCCATAGCAAAGTGAGGTCTGATGCGCACTTGCGAAAGGGGTGCATTAAGTGCCCTTATGATCACCCCTGGAGAACACTATTAGAGGATCGGGACACCATACAGTCCTGCACCCCTTAGCGAAAACGCGCATTGAGGGCACAAGGGCGCAAGTGCAGATATTGGGACAGGGCCAATCTCCTGAACTCAAAACTGAATGTCAGAATGGGAAAGAAAGGTAATTTAAGCAATTTTGAGCTTGGCATGGTTGTTGGTTCCAGACGGGCTGGTCTGAGTATTTCACAATCTGCTCAGTTACTGGGATTTTCACGCACAACCATTTCTAGGGTTTACAAAGAATGGTGTGAAAAGGGAAAAACAGCAGTCCTGTGGGCGAAAATGCCTTGTTGATGCTAGAGGTCAGAGGAGATGGGCCGACTGATTCAAGCTGATAGAAGAGCAACTTTGACTGAAATAACCACTCGTTACAACCGAGGTATGCAGCAAAGCATTTGTGAAGCCACAACACGCACAACTTTGAGGCGGATGGGCTACACCAGCAGAAGACTCCACCGGATACCACTCATCTCCACTACAAATAGGAAAAAGAGGCTGCAATTTGCAAGAGCTCACCAAAATTGGACAGTTGAAGACTGGAAAAATGTTGCCTGATCTGATGAGTCTCGATTTCTGTTGAGGCATTCAGATGGTAGAGTCAGAATTTGGCGTAAACAGAATGAGAATATGGATTCATCATGCCTTGTTACCACTGTGCAGGCTGGTGGTGGTGGTGTAAAGGTGTGGGGGATGTTTTCTTGGCACACTTTAGGCCGCTTAGTGCCAATTGGGCATCGTTTAAATGCCACGGCCTACCTGAGCATTGTTTCTGACCATGTCCATCCCTTTATGGCCACCATGTACCTATCCTCTGATGGCTACTTCCACCATGTCACAAAGCTCGAATCATTTCAAATTGGTTTCTTGAACATGACAATGAGTTCACTGTACTAAAATGGCCCCCACAGTCACCAGATCTCAACCCAATAGAGCATCTTTGGGATGTGGTGGAACGGGAGCTTCGTGCCCTGGATGTGCATCCCACAAATCTCCATCAACTGCAAGATGCTATCCTATCAATATGGGCCAACATTTCTACAGAATGCTTTCAGCACCTTGTTGAATCAATGCCACGTAGAATTAAGGCAGTTCTGAAGGCGAAAGGGGGTCAAACACAGTATTAGTATGGTGTTCCTAATAATCCTTTAGGTGAGTGTATTGTATGATTAGCTGCCATTTATTACCCTTCGTATGTATTGCGCTGTTCCTTCTGTCTGTTACAAGTTATGCTTTGTATTCTCTTGTGTTCTTCAGTGTTCCTAGATGAGAAGTCAGCAGGTTCATTTATCTCCCGTAAACTGTTGAAAAACAGTTGGGATTTTGAGGCAGTGGTGCCTGGCAATATAGAGAGAGAATGCAAGGAGGAAATATGCTCATATGAAGAGGCCAGAGAGGTGTTTGAAGATGACAAACTAACAGTAAGAAAAAGAGTATACTCATTTTATACACTATAGGGAATGTCAACACAAAGGAATCATGTTATAGCCAAAACTACAAGATGAGGTGAAAAAAATGGTTTATGTAAGTCATTTGACACTGTCTGTTTTGTTTTCCAACAGGCCAGTTTTTGGGAAACCTATAGCAACAGTCATGGTAAGGCTGATTTTCTTAAAGGGACACTCCACCCAAAAATGTCATCATTTACTCACCCTCAAGTTGTTGCAAACCTGTATGAGTTTCTTTCTTCTGCTGAACACAAAGGAAGATATTTTGAAAAACGATTGGAACCAAACAGTTGTTTGGCACCATTAACTTCCATATTAGAAAAAAAAATACTAGGGAAGTCAATGGTACCCCACAACTGATTGGTTCCAATCGTTCTTCAAAATATCTTCCTTTGTGTTCAGCAGCAGAAAGAAACTCATACAGGTTTGCAACAACTTGAGGGTGAGTAAATGATGACAGAATTTTTGGGTGGAGTATCCCTAGTTTAAGGGAATGTATTTGATATTTTATAGATGGTTGTAAATATGCACATCCAACAGTTGGATTCAATTTTCAAATAAATTATAAATCTTATTATTAGTCTGACAGCACCAAAGTAAGCAGCCTTGTCTATCATCATAGTGTAAGCAAATGCAACCTACAAATAGTATTTTATTGACCAATATTTTATCCTAATGGGATAAACAATTAAAATGTGTATTTGTTGAGAATAATGAACTGATTGGTTGATTTCCACAGAGACTTTGCACCCACTCGATGTGTCTGGTTTGGTAGCTGGCATTGTGGCTATTGTAATAACAGCGATTATAGTCACTGTGCTGGGCATTTATTGCTACAAGAACCGAGGCAAAAATGCAAGAGGGGGAAGGTAAGTGCATGCTGTTATTACCACTGCGATATGCCTTTTATGTGGCAATATCACTCTAATGGATCCTGCATCTCAACAGTGTTCCTGTGCATATGGGAGTGGATGGCCTGCCAGTACCTGAATCTGTGCCCTTGTCTATTGTGGCTCCGGGTCTCCCCTCGTACAATGAGGCTCTGACTCACAGTGGCCAGCACGATGCCCCCCCACCGCCATACTCTGGGTAAGAACTCTGAATGGTTTGTTTGCATATGTGCATCACATTCAAAAGTGATGCACTATCTGCTATAAAATTAGTTTGTGCTGCATTTTCAAAATATGTTTTAAAATATGCATCTCTGCTCTTTACAGGGGAAGTCCACCCGAGCCGACAGAAACTCCAGATGAGGAATGACAAAGACACGATGTGTTTTTTTCACAAAAAATGTGTTGTTGTTTTTGGGGTGGGGTGGGGTGGGGTGGGGGTGATGTATGGTTTTACCAGTGAAAAAGGGACATTTTTGGGGTCTGCAAGTTGGTGGTCATGTGTCACAGAGAAAGAAATGACTGTCAGCTGCAAAGTGTAATTTCAGTCACTAATTAGGTAATTTATTATACTTGTGCTACATGTTCAGCAGTTAACTTTTATTATTATTATTATTTTGCTACTATCGCCAAAGGACAGAGTTGTATTGTAAGCACACTCAATATTTTCATAAATCAGGTTTGTTTAAAAAATGTAAAGCGTTTTCATGGTCCTGTTAAATTGAATTTAATTGTCATTATTAATAAAATGAAAAATGTAGACCAACTTGAATTTGATAATTCGACTGTGCAACAACGCGCGTGACTTAAATCGATTCAGTATTGGCAATTATTGGCTGTTCTCAATCATCATCGCCTCTTTCAGAGTATCAGAGGAGAGCATCCAAGTCTCAAGACTCAGTAGTGCCTCTATCTGTGCTGTAACAAGGCGGCAGTACGCACGAGACTTCCAGACAGACTGCGTATGTGAGAGTGTGACAAGCGAGTCGGGTGGGGGGATATGTTTGTGTGTGTGTGTGTGTGTGCGCGCGCGCGAGCCTGTTAGTCCACTCTTGAAAATGGCGTCTTTTTGCCTAAATACCTGAAAATAGCGATTTTAATCCCAGGCATTGTAACTTTTATGTGAGGTTTAAAGCATTATACTAGCCTCTTGTATGGCTCATGTACATTTTGCGGATTTAAATGAACCTATTCACAACAAGCCATATTGTTTCTGACGAAGAGCCTCCATCCCGGTGAGGAAAGGAATTTACATCCATGATGTAAATATTTGGGGCGCAACAGCTGAATTAAAAACGCGCAGTCGGTAGACTACTATTTTTAGATACCTACTATCTCACCTTTTTGTGGCAATGCAGTACACGAACAACTGAAATAGGGTACAATCAGCACGTGTCGTATGTCTCGTGGGTGTAACAAGCAATGGCATCAGAATTCGACATGCAGAGCATCAGCCGCGTTTGCTGTTTCTGCTAAGAAGGACAATAGGCAAGCATCGAGATATATAAGAGGGCAAAAGAGGGGAGGGGAGGAAGAAACCGGATTTTTTGTGGTGGCGGTGGTTGGTGTAATACTTCACCCGCCTCCCCTCTGTATCCTCCATCTCCCCCTCCTCCTTCTCCTCCCTCCATTCCTCTCCCCCTCTGTGCTGGTCCTATTCTTGAGGACTTGTTTGTGAAACAGGATTGATAAACAGACACTGAGCGCAGAGGAAAGGACACGGGGAGAGATAGTGTGTTAGAATTTAGGAAATACCTCCCTCCCCTTCCCCCCGTCTATCTCTCCATCTTCATCCCTTGTCTCTTCTTTAATGGATAGAAATTATCCTGGCACAGGATTCGGTGATCTGGGCGCTGGAACGGGATGGAGTTACGAGAGATCGGCGAAGGCAAGGTAAGGCGCCTGTGCAAGTACACTTCCATGCACTGGATGCATAAATATGCTTAGCTGGCTGTAACAATGCCCATGCCGACGGACGCAATACATGTTCCCACTCTCTCTCGCTCCCAGTGCTATGTTCATTCACTTGCATGCATTATATTGTCGCTGGGTCCACGTACAGCCATCAGTATTGTCATTTCTGAGGGAGGAGGGGGTGTCTCGAAAATGCAAGGAATGCGATTGAGAGTTAATGCGTGATACGGAAGGTAGACTGAGACAGAAAAGGGGGAGAGGGGCGAAAAGAGGGGGGATGGGATGATGTTGCTAGCTAGCTTGCTAGCGTATTATCAAAAATGAAAAGAAAAAAAATCAAGCCTTCTGCCTTGGAGGCGCACCAAACCGGACATTGCATGCCGAACTTATACGCTAATTCAGAGTAGTAATGCGTGGCACAAAATGCACGTTGACAAAGCGTTATTTTGGAGGCAACCGATTACAAGCAATCACATAACGTTATATTTGGGAATGAAATGGTTGCTAGCTAACGTTACTGTATGCAGCTTATCCCTGTAGCCAACGTATTTGTGTAAAATTATTCACGAAAAATACCTTTTGTGTTAAACGGGTAAAAAAATGGATACATATTTATCTGAACGGGAAAAATAACAGAAGTGAAGTTCCTTACAGTCAACATACATTATTCAGTTAGGCTACACATGTCACAAGACTGACTGCAGCTATATTAAACGCCATGTGAACCGCTACTAACTCATTATTACTCTCCGACATTGCATAATTAAAAACAACAACAACCCAAACTTTCCATAGCCTGTTTAGTATCGTTATTATCTAGGAAAAAATACCATCTCTGTCGTTGAGGATACTGTCGTTTTAGTAGTCACTTGGCAACGTACCAGAATTGTGTGTAAGTTAGTGTTCCTTAGTGAAATTACAGCGTGACCGACCGAGACTTGCACACTGTAAACATAAACGTAAGACGCACTGCAAACGTATTTGCAGCCACATAGGTTTCACAAACAGAAAATGTGACCGATAAAAACTTAATGGATGAGATATTTAAATATCCACAGCAACGTGGATTGGGGGAAACTTGAATAAAATGATCTGACAAGGTAACGTTATCAACATGTTTAGTTTTACATCTGACTAGCCATTGATTCTGTAGTAAAAATAGGCTTGCTCGAAACGGTTGATACTTTTAGGAAATGCTACATTATAATATTAAAACAGTGGTGATATTGTCATTAGCTGTGTCCGAAACCGCTCACTCGTTATCGTTAACTCATTCAATAAACCCATAGTGTATGGCATTTGAGTGCACTATATCTGCTAGGAGTGAATGTCCGACACCCTATATAGTGCACTATATAGTGGATAGGGAGCGATTTCAGACACAGCTAATGTCATACCTGAAAACGGGACTATTACAGTGCCGTGCTTTTCGCTGTTTTAGTCGTTCAACCGTGTTCCACTATTTTCGCGGCCTACTTACAGTTCACTTCAGGCACCCGGCTACGTGCGTTATCAGTCGCCGTGACAACCAAATCAATCTTAGCTGCGTACAGATCCCGCGTGCAATCATTCTGGGTGGCTTTACTGTCTCGCGTAAAGTGAAGTGTTAAGAAATTTGAATTATGATAATGTTGGTGAATTCTGTGCTTCAGTGGACTCTGCTAAGGGAATTATTATGATTAAAAAAGCATTCATCATTGTAGGTTGCATTTTCTTTTTTTATTTACACAAATGTGTCAAGAAGTCTTATCATTTGTGCATTATTGTAACACTATTGGAGTGGGTCCTTTTTCTTACATGAAAAGACAACAATAGGGCTATTCTTTTGGGCAACCATCCCCAAATGCATGGAAACCTCGTTTATGTGTATGTACAAGGAATTCCATTCAGACTAAGATCACACATGCTGTGTTGTAGTTTGAGTTTTTGTAACAGGTAGCATAAACCCAGACTGCAACCCAGTATCCCTGGCTGACTCTTAGTCCTAGCAAGTCAGTAAAGGAATTTCTCTATTTTCTTTTATTCTTTAATATTGTGTTTCTGACTCAAGAACATCTCTGTAGACTCATAGGCAGATTGATAGAATCCAGAATCTTAATGAGTTCAGGCTTATGATGATGGACAAGCTTCAGTAGTGCTGCTGCTGCAGAGCCTGAAAGCATCAACTGGATACAATGAAATGAATTATTCTATTCCCAATATTCTCTCTTCTAGTTTACTGTTTTTGAATGAATATTAGATGGTAAGACCGCCACTTTAGGTCTTTGGAAACATAGCCATTATGCAATGATGAAACACCAAGAAGAGTTCAATTAGCATAGAATGAAACAAAATTACACTGGGGTCTGTGTAGGACACCACATTCAGCAATATTGATTCTTGTAATAAGAAATGTTGTTGCATGTGTTAATATTAAATGAGAATAAACAGATACAATTCTACAATTGTTGCCTGACGGGACTTTTGCAGAATGCATTTTGGTTATGAAGCCAACAAAGGCATTCTACTCCATGATGGTAAGGTTCACCAGGCCTTTTTTGGGCTGTGTACATCCACCACACACCTCTGCACGGATCTAATGGAGATTAATGGCCATGACTGAGTTCCCCATCAGGCTGCAAACATTTTGCACCTGTTTGGGGGGACTGTGTTGAGTTGGTGCCTATATAATTAGGAGCAGTCTTGTACAGTGGATTCAATCAAGCTTTCTAATTTAACCCTTTGTGTTTAGTTTTTTTCTTTTCTTGTTCCTTCCATTGTTTATTTATTTTTCATGTTTCCTCTCTTTCCCTGTTATTCTTTTTCCCTCCATTGTCAAATTATGGTTAATCAGCTCAAGAACAGGCACAATAGCAGGAGGTGAGACGTTTATCAGGATGAATTGATTGACTGAAGGTGTAAGCCAGCCAGCATAATGAAAAAAGTGAGAGAGGAGAGTTTGAGAGGATGAAATTATTGGATCTGGAGTATTTATAGTGTGGTCCAAATGTATACAAATTACATTTTTATATAGCTAAATACCATAATATTTACACAGAAAATGTTTGTGACATTGGCTGTGGGAACGGTTACGTTATAAAGATTTCCTTTATCATAGTTACATGATCATCAGGTTTTGCACAAACTTTTGCTCAATCCTGCTGAAACAGTTGGCATGAAACAGAAATGGGATTTTGTTCCCTGTTGTGATGTGTATATATGTGAGTGAAATGGCTTATGGAATGAGAGAAAATGTTGGGTGGGACTTGATTTTGCCTATCACTAATTGATTGGATTTTTGGATTGTGAGTGACTGGTTGCTGGAGGTTGGAATTAATGCTCAGCCCTGATGGCTCAGGGGAAGGGTGAAGTTTATGTTTTAGATGAAAGATTGTGAGGACACATTAATTAATAGTAATTAGAATAATAATTTACATGGATAAATCATTTATAATAAACCTAGCAATATTCCATAAAAAAAAGTCCCTTTTATGCTTTAACCCCTTAACTGTCACCCCCACTTTTGGGCATTTACATGAAAATGCAGTATACAAACTTAAACAGCTGTAATTCATGAATGCTTTGGAATACAGACATAAGGTTGGTCTTTTTTGAAAGAAGACACCTGGCAAATTATTGTTGATGTGGAATAATTTAAAAATATTAATGTTTCTAAAAGTTATTAAAGTTTAAGTTTATTGTTATGAAATGTTGCTGTAATATTTGTTTTATTATATTAATTATATATATATTAATAAATATATGTTTCAGCCTAAAAATGCTAAAAATTAAAAGCTACAAGTCTAACAGAATTGTGTTTAAAATTTCAGCTTGATATTTTAACAATTGAGGTTTCTGTGAGACTTTTAGTTGACACACCACAAATGGCCACTAGGAGACACCCTTGTTCATTGATGATTCCCAAAGGTCACTTAGTTGCTTGAAGTGACATCTGACAGCACAAACACACACACACACACACTCAGAGAGCTAGATACATTTCTTTTTTACTTTTATCCAAACTTTTCACACACATTTTTACTTTTCTATACAAATTGTAACTGAAACATGAATAAGACTAGTAAATAATGAAAGAAAAGAATAATGAAATAAAAATACTGGAAAAATAAATATCAAACTTTTTCCAATTTTTCAACTATTTACAAACTTTTTACAACTATATACAATTTTACACAACTTTTGAACACTACAATCTATTTACATCATGCCAGTAATTGAAGCAATCTCGTGTTGCTAGGAAACAGAAGTAGGATGCACATCCCTGGCAGAACACAGGCGTTTTCCGATGGCACACTTGGCATCTTCGCCTGGGGTCATCACTTTTATTTGTCATGTAAATTGGCCTGTGGCAGGCATGGCCTGAAGGTTCTCCTGTCACCTGAGGTGCTGGAGCAGGAGGAGCTGGAGGAGCTGGAGGAGCAGGCTCACTTGGAGGCATCCAGTCTGCAAGCTCCATGACCAAATCCTCACGGAATTCCCTCTGTGATTTTGCTCTTCGGTTATGAGCAGCAGCCAACTGCTGGTGCAGGATGAAGGCATTTACCACTGCGATGTCTACAAAGTGGAAGAAGATCGAGCGGTACCACTTCCTGGTCTTTCGGAGTACTTTGTAGTACCCGACAAGGGCATCAGAAAGATCAACTCCTCCCATAAACCTGTGCGGAAAAAAATAGAATAGTCTACATTTCAAATCTAAATGCAAATGTAACTAATAAAATATGAACTCATTTGCACAATTTTTGTACACAACACCACTGAATAAATTCAACTCACTTGTTATAGTCATGTACTGCAGTAGGTATAGGTACCGTGAGTTCTGTCCATCCTCCAGCTCTCGCCTTCACCCTCCTCCGTACAGTGTGATCTCCATCTGCTGAATGGAAGGAGGAGCACATGAGCACCTCCCTGGTGTCCTTCCATTCAACAAAGAGGAGCCTGTTGTCACGGATCCACCGCATACTCCCACGGGGAGCATTTCTGGGCAACTTGTTTTCCGTAGTTTTTGGGAAGCCCACCCGGTTGCTCCGAATGGTCCCACAGGCCCAGATGCCCTTCTGGAGGAGGTCATTGAAAAGTGATGGGCTGGTGTAGAAATTGTCTACAAACAGCTTGTAGCCGGTTCCCAGCATCCTCTCATCCACCAGCGCCATCACGGATTCATAACTTAGCCCCTTACTTGTTCCATTTTGAGCTTCAGGAGATTTCCCTTCATAAATAAAAAAATCCCATGTGTAGCCATGGGCTGAATCAGCCAAAACGAAAAGTTTGTACCCCCACTTCGTTGGCTTCTCTTTTTGGTACTGTTTCAGCCCAATTCTTGCTTTGGATGCTACCATCCTCTCATCTACGGCGATATTTTGATGAGGGTGAAAATAGCTCTTGCAGGCATCTCTTATTTCCTGGTATACCGGCTTCAATTTGCCCAGGCGATCATAGGCCGGAGTCCCCTTCATTTTCGCATTCTCAGCATCCATCTTAGGATCGCTGAGATGCAGTGCCCCTGAAATGGCCTGAAATTTCCTGCCAGACATGACAGTGGCAGGAAAGCCAAATTTGTATAGCCTGGACCCACTCCAGTAATTCGAAATTTGTGGTACTTTTACCAGACCCATGTAGATGACCACTGACATGTAAGCGTAGAGATCCTTTAGGGACATGTCCTGCCATGGCTTCCTGGTTGTGTCTTGGTGCTCGGCTGCATAAGCATTTGAGTTTCGGATTATCGTCTGACACACCGTAGAAGAAAAAAACTGCCGAAACAGTTCCAGAGCGCTGTATATCTCGGTAGTTAGAAGCTGAGGGCCAGGAGTTCGAGCTGGTCGAAACACAACCTCAGGTGGTGGGATGTCAGGTTCATCTGAGCCGTGCCATCTTGCCTCAGTCGTACCTGAAGAAACAGCAGGTTGAGTACCTCTCCCTCTTCCTCTGCTTTGCCCTCTTCCTCTGCTTTGCCCTCTTCCTCTGCTTTGCCCTCTTCCTCTGCTTTGCCCTCTTCCTCTGCTTTGCCCTCTTCCTCTGCTTTGCCCTCTTCCTCTGCCTCTCTTTCTGCCTTCTTCACTAAACCCACTGAACATAGATGTAGCTGATGCGGATGAGGTTGAAGATTCAGACAAGTCATCACCATCATCATCCGAATACCTATTGCAACAATACAGTACAAACTGAATATAGCATAAAACTTACATATTATGTGCAGCATTACAAACTGAATATAGTAAAAACTAATATGGTACATACAACAAAATAGTACAAATTGAATAAAGCATTCAACTAATATGGTACATGCAACAATATAGTACAAACTGAATAAAGCATAAACCTAACATAGTACATACATGCATAATTCAATTATATATAGATATAAATGTATAATTATCATACAATTATATGTTTACATCATATTTACATATAACCCAGTAAAATTAGTAAAGAATGTGAAATAGAATAGAAGAAAAAAAATCACTCACCGTTCTAGGGTTGAATCGGACATTTCTTCTGGCAAAAGCACGTCTGGTTCATCATCACTTGAATGATGATTTGGCTCATCATTGCTTGAAGGATGATTTTGCTCATCATCACTTGACGACATAAAAAGCTCTTCAACCACTTCTAGCAGTGTAAAACGCTTTTTAGGCCTCTGTGGATCCATCTTGTGAGTGTGGCAGTGGAGAATGAGAGTGCAGTTTGTGTGCTCCTGCTTTCTGCTCTGCACGTTTATAAACATTCAGCAGCATTTCAAAACAGGTGGTTGATTGTGATTGGCACGTGTTCGCAATTAGACCTAAACAAAGTTTCTATTGGATAACACTGGTGCTTTCAAAGAGGTGATTTGCCAACTGATATGCTGAAAGCAAAGGAGCCTTAGTAACAGGTATGACAGCTCTGTTTGGCTACTGAGACTGTCTTACCTTGCTGTTATTGGACATAACATTGATTGTGAAGGTGGGCTGTTGCTGGTCAGAAGACTCTACCAATATAGCAATTAGTATATTGTTGCAAATCAACACACACAAAAAATATTTTATTACAAAATGAACATTATAAGTATAACTATATATACTAACATTATTCTCATCCAAGACAATATACATGAACTATGAATATATAGATGGATATTCTCTATTTTTATAATATTATTTTATCAATTGTAATGAACAAAAACTAGAATGTATGTTTTATTATGAAATTTTAGCATAAAAACAGAAGTTTCAATGATTAAAAGTGGGTGCATCGACTTTTTGTCACAAAGGTCAGAGCTCCTGTTATGATGCAGATTTTTTGAGGTGCACTCTTGTCATAAATTCATAAATTACTCTTCCTACATACTTTGTAACACAAAACAGGGGTAGAATAACTATTTAGAAGTCTTAGACCTTTCCAACGATATATAATTTGTCATAATTAGATTAGGATTTAATAGAAATATAGTGAAGTAAAGTTAGGCGTCCCGCTAGCGGGACGGTGACAGTTAAGGGGTTAAAGTCACCATTTGATTGATTGATTGATATCTTTATTTTGAATAATAATAAGATAAATTATAAATAAAAGATAAAGCAAATAAGAAATAATGCATGTACGTTTAACTTCTCACTCAATGTTGATGTAATTTGCAATTAAATCATGTTTAATTCAAAAAGCAAAATAGGTGCTCTAAGTTGTCTAATAATTTTCGACCCCACTGTATGTAAGATGTCCCATACCTAATTCTTCTGAAGTGCATCATCTATTCCCTGATCGTCTCTGAGCTGCCTCTTTGGGATTAAGAGCCAATTGTTGTCTAATTCTCGGTTGCATCACCTACAAATCACACTGCTTCCTATGGTTGCACAGAATAATTATTTTATGTACATACTCACAATTGAAGAGAGAGTACAGATTATATGGTGTATTAATTATTTAAGATAAGACATTCAGGTGCAGGAGAAACGTCTGCCTGTCAGAGCACATCAGGGCACATCATGTTTTTTTTTAAAGATTGTTCATATCCAGTTCATAACTTCAACATATTAATAACTTCTTTTTTCAAAGTTCTTTTTGCTGGTGTCATGACGTGTCATTTTTGCATGGTACTATGATTTTTGTTTTTAAAGCAGTGACTCGGCTCATCTACGATGCTTGCCTTGTTCTGGATAACCTGAAACAAATCCACAAAAGAATCAGTATCAACAGAAGCAGCAATGTATCAAAACATCATAAGGGTACTTTCATCACGGCACTGTATATTGTGTATTATGCCAGAGGTGGAATCAGTGAAGCATTTGGCAGCAAAAATGTGTGCTCTCACTCATACATTTAAATGTTTAACCCAGTTCATTAGAGCTTTTATCCAGTTAATTACACAAGTCTTGTGCTTACTAAGATGAGGGTGTTTTTAAAAGAGATGGACATGCTCCCAGATGGAACCCCCTCAGGATGGACATCAGTTGTCTTTGTCACATTTATTAAGGTATTTTGGGAGACACAAGTATTGCAGTGACTATATTGAGACCAGGAGTCTATTTAATGGAGAATGACAATATAAATCGATTCTTGCATCCTATCTGGATTGAATTGTGAAGTATTTAATGAGAGACTGTGCATACAGATGGTACATATTTATTTAGGTAATTCTTGAATGCTACACTACAAGATTTGAAAAAGGTCTTTCTTTAATAGGATTTAAAATAGATTTTCTGGTCCACTCTACCGCTTCTGTTGAATGACACCCACCCCCTCACCACGCGCTCACTCAGTATGTGGTGTCTGTGGCTTCCCACTCTGGTCTCAAAGTGAGAGGGATCTAGACTAACTGAGCTGTACTCACACTAAGAGTCTGTTGAGGATGGAAGGGAGGGGGTTACCAAGGCAATTCAGTCAGTGGAGAGCTTTTATCAATGAGCGCTCTGTCTCTTACCTCAGCAACATCCTAACCGCCATTGTCAACTGAACTGGCCACTCTCTATGAAAGAGAACAACAGAGACAGTCTGCAAAGACTGCAAAAGACAGTTGATTGGCTGGCAACAGGCAGAGTGGCCAATCAGAATTCTGAGCTGCACGTCATGAAGCATAGCAGTGGTAAAAGGTACAAAAATAATTTAGAAAATGATCTTGTTTTGTATTTCAAGACTTGCATATTGATGAGACAGCATATTTGCCTTATTTATAGAGTAGACAATATTGAGAACACTGTTTTATATGGTGTGATGATTGTTGTTGATAATTTGGCAAAATCAGATCCTGCAAGCTTTTAGGGAGAGGGAGGATATGGAAGTGAGTAGGCTGATTAAAGAGCTAATCTTTGTGTGGGGCGATAGTGTGAGAGGGATAATGCCAAGCTGGGTCAACTGATACTCTATACGGAGATTTAGTATGAGTCCAGAGCCCAACAGACTTTTTCACTGCCCGAAGAGAGGGGGAACAGTCAAATCTGTCCCAATGTCGCACAGGAGATTTTCGATACAATACAATAAGTTATTGTTTGGTTAGTTCTCCAAAATTACATGTAAATGAAGAAAACATGAGGGGCTTGATCATGTTTGATCAAGTTTGAAAAAGACTGCAGCAAAAGTGATGTCATAGATTGTATATTAATTTGGCTTATTAGATAATTAAATAATTAGTGATTAATTAGATAAATAGTTTAGTACAATTTAATAATTAAACCCTTTATTTTATAATGTATGAGATATTGATCAAAATGCCTATTAAATGAAGAATGTGTTTTTAAGAACCAAATCAATGACATTTGCAAAATTATTTCCATGTACTTTCTTATTTTCTCTGCATCCTTATTATATCTGTCTAATACTGGAGAGATTAAACGTGTATGATTAACAATATATAGTTATTACAAAATTAACAATAATATTATACTGTTATTTTATTATTATGCAAAATTATGAATATTAATGTTTGTATAATTTAACCATAGAAAATGACCTTTTATTTACAGTTTTGTCTCGAATTGATTCCATTCAATTTTATTGATTTATTCAAAAATTAGACCATAAAGTGTTATAATGTTCAATTTAAAATACTAAATGAATTTTTTGGGGGGGAAAAACATAGAAATGTTTAAAGGGATACTCCACCCAAAAATGAAAATTCTGTCATCATTTACTCACCCTCAAGTTGTTGCAAACCTGTATGAGTTTCTTTCTTCTGCTGAACACAAAGGAAGATATTTTGAAGAACGATTGGAACCAAACAGTTGTTTGGCATTGGCACCATTAACTTCCATAGTAGAAAAAAAACTATGGAAGTCAATGGTGCCCCACAACTGTTTGGTTCCAATTGTTCTTCAAAATATCTTCCTTTGTGTTCAGCAGAAGAAAGAAACTCATACAGGTTTGCAACAACTTGAGGGTGATTAAATGATGACAGAATTTTAATTTTTGGGTGGAGTGTCCCTGGAGTGTAAATGAGCACTAAAGTCTCATTTACAGTATAAATATTTAATTGTCCAGGGCATAATATATAGATTAAAAAAGTAAAGGAAGAGAACAAGGATGTGTGAGGCACCCAAATTTAATATAATGCATAACAATGTATCTAAACAATTGCTCTGTTATTGTGTCACTTTCAGTACCATTCCCTCTGTCAATTACCTCTTTTTGAATCCTCTGTTATTCAGTTTGGTTTATGGGAGCTCCAGATCCTCCCATCCAGACTCAGAACTCCTCCACCGTCAGCCTTATGCCACACCACACCCCCTACAAGGATATGCAACAAATCATCATCCAGGAACTTCTGGACAGGGTGGGGCATGGGGTGCAGGAAGGAGCTTAGGTAAGGTCTACAAAATTGTTAATAGTTAATTACTTGAAAAATTGCCAAAAAAAAAAAACTTTGATTTGATTTAATACCAAACCGACCTCTGCACAGTACTGTAGTTCATTCTTTACCTTGATGTTGAGATGTGTAGGAAAAAAAAGACATCCTCTGACCAGGTGTTAGACTTTGTCTTGATAATCATCTTTCGCAGGGCTCTCAGGGTTGTTTGATACTGGGCTACATCATGCCAGTCCCTCAGGACCAGATGCTTCAGTTATGAATTTGATCTCTGCTTTGGAATCCCGAGGTGCTCAGCCACCCCCCTCTGCCTCTACCCTTCTCTCTCAATTTCGCACCCCCTCCTGGCAAACTGGTTAGTGCTGTGATATATTGAATATAGAATTATCTAATTGTGAACACAGAAATATATGAAGAAAGAAAGATAGAGAATCCTCTTATTAACTGCTGAATAATTTTCTTTTTCCTTTGCTTTCCATCTCTGTTGCTGTAGCAATGCATACTCCAGCCCCTGCAGAGCTATTCATTTCTGGTGCACTACCTGGCTCCGGCTCATTTCCCTCTTCCTCTGCTCTGTCTGCATATCAGCATCCTGCATCCTTCTCAGGGCGCTCCTTCCCTGGAGTTACCCCATCATTATCTCTGCAGGACACACCTACCTTCAGTCCTACTTCCAACGGTCTCCTGTCACCCCATGATCCTTTGCTGCACATTAAAACGCCCTCTCAGTCAAGTCTTGGCTTTGACCGTCTTCTGTCTTCACAGACTGGGACTGCTTCATATAGAGGGCCACAAGAGCCCACTAGTGCTCCTCCACCACAAGCACCTGCATCCTCCTCGACACGTCACTTACCACATCAGTTTAACCTGCTGTCCTCACAGCTGCAGGATCAGTCCTCTCAGCTCTACAATTCTTCTGTATTTTCTTCTGCTCCTCCTCAACCGCCACAGTCCCAGGAAAGAGCCATCCCTAGGCAAGACAGTGTGATCAAGCACTACCAGAGACCTTCTCCTGGACAGTCTCAACTTTCCTCTTCTACACCTCATCCCCTACATCACTATCTTAGTTGTGGTGCATCAGGATACCAGCAGATACCCCATCATCGGCATGGCTCCTCCATAAACTGTAGTCCACTGGGTGAGCAGAGTCCATCATCTGACCCCAAACCCTCTCCCCGATCAGAGCAAGTTTACCGTCCTATCATCCAGCCCCCTTACACCTCCTCCTCAGTCTCCTCCTCAGCTGGCTCAGGTGGTGGTATTGGGAAAACGGGAAAGAGTTCCAGCTCAAGTAGTGGCTACTCTTCCTCTGGCTCTTCCTCATCTCGAACCCCTCACACTCCTCCTTCCGCTTCTTCCACCTCCTCTTCTTCCTCCTCTGCTTCTAATCCTAATGTCTCATCCAGTACCTCTGCTGCACCCTCAAGGCAGCAACCACCACCTCAGTCAGCACCACAACCCCCGCCACCTCCACCTCCCACAGTGTCATCCTCTGCTACACAGCAGCAGCCACCCAAACCCTGCCTGCCCTCATACGGCTCTCCTGTTGCTCCTGTCAAACCAACTGCTGGCCTTCCTGGTCAAACCCCGCCACAGCAACAGTCATATTCACCAAGCCAGCCACCCCCCTCTCACTTGCCCCAGCCATATGGGGGATTCAGTTCTCCGCAGACCCAGGATCTTGGTTCCAGCCTCGGGGGGTCAGGAAAAGCTTATGGAAGCCTTGGAGCAACAGGGCGTTCATTTTCAGCTGAAGTGGTCTATGGCTCTGATTCAGGATATGGTTCTTTGCCACCATCTCTTGGAGGGGCTGGAAGTCCTTCGCTGGGCTATGGTGGAACAGGACATTCGCCTGCCCTAATGGTGTCTGGAGGTGGTACCGGTACAACAAGCAGTACCACTGGATCAGGAGCAGGTAGTTCAGGAAGTGTGGGGGGTGGTTCAGGGGGTGGTAGCACTAGTGTAGCAAGTGGCACAGGATCATACCACCTCCCAGATTCCAGCCCTTCACCCTCAAGTAATTCTGGAATAGTACGCCCAGGTCTGCACTCCCCAGCCCCAACTCGCCTTGCACAATCACCTGGAGGGAATGGGGGCAACAAGTACCTATCCTCAGTTCTCTCCCCAGCATTCCTGGCTTCTCCACAAGGATACTCAGACGCAAGGGTGCCACCCCAGCAAACACAGTCTTATCATGCAACGCCGCCAAAATCTAAGTCTGATTCTGATATGCTTGGGGTAGAAAGATCTCAAGAAGAGGATGAAGAAGATGAGGATGACTTTTTGATTCAGCACTTATTGCACTCACAGAGTCCAGCACCCAATCCCTCCCAGCATCATTCTCAACAAGCTCAGCAAGTAGCCTCACAACAACCACAGCCCCAGTCTATTTCCCAGAGTAGAGATGGAGGAAAGTCTCTCTCAGCTTATGAACTGAACAAGGCATCTGAGGAACGCTATCATCTACAGAGTGTCATTCGGACCAATAATACGACCAACAGTGTGGCTTCAGTTGCTGCTGGCTCTTGTGATCCAGGCACAGGTTTAGAGAACCAGTTGGAGATGTCGCTGAAAAAGCAGCAACAGACTAAGACTGATAGAGTGCTATCTGTAGCTGGTGCAAATGGAGGTCGTGGTGCAGTTGATTCTTTGTCACACACTCATTCCCATGGTCAACATGACTCCCTTGGTTCAGTGGTCCACTATGGCAGAGGAGACCCTTACAATCATCAAACACATCAACATCACCCTCAGCATTCACAGCACTCTCATCCTCATTCAATGTCCCACTCACATATGGATCTTAAGAAAGCTCAGGATCCTCCAGAATTACCCTACCTGCAAAAAACTCCAGACTTGCAGCAGCGACAGACCCAGTCCTCCCTTGGACTAATGGACTCTCCACCTGACCCTTCTCATCAAAACACACAGGCTCACCTTCTGCAATCTGTCCTTTCGCATACCACTCGAAACAAGATGGACAACCAACAGGCTCCATCACAGCAACAACAACACCCAATGAGTCAGCAGGCGATGATTGGACCAACTGGGGGGTTGGGTACTGGTGGCTCTGGTGGAGTAGACACTCAGCCACAGGCTTCTCAACTTCAGCTCCAGCTCCAGTCCCAAACTATGGAGGTCCACTATGGCCGTGAGGCTCAGCGAAACCAAAGCCAGTCAAGTCAGAATTCTGTTTCACCATTAGACATGCTAGAGAGATCTCTCTCTAGGACAAATAGTCGAGAAGGGACCGGGCCCTCTGATAGAGTTGGTGCAGGAGATGGGAGCACTGCTGATCATCACAGACAACAGCAACAACATAGGATGTCCACACATCATCAGTCCCACCACCCTCAGCAACCATCAACAGAACTTCATGATTTCTTGTCTGAGCCTGATTTGAGCATGTCAACCCCCTCTCATTTGCACCATATGGCTTCACACCATCCACCCCCTCATGCCCACCACCAGCCACAGACACACTCTCACCATCAACACCCTCACCAGCACCCTCACCACATGCAACCAGCTTCTGGACCACCACAGCCCCAATCCCAGCCCAGGGAACAAGAGCCACAGCTAGATCAGCTCAAAGAGCATCAATATGACACTGGCAGTCCTGTGGGGAAAACAGCTCAGAGCCAGGGTCAGAGCCAGGAGCAGCAACAACGGTTTGTGCCACTTACATCTATTTGTTTCCCAGATTCTCTTCTCCAAGATGAGGATCGATCCTTTTTTCCAGGGATGGAGGATATGTTCTGTTCTGAGGACTACAAAGCAAGTTGTGCTGGGGGAGGTGGAAGTGCAGGACAAGGAGGTCAAGATGGTGTGCCAGAGGCACATGGAACAGTACAAGATGGAATGGATGCAGTTAAAACTACAGGTGGTGGAGGGGGTGCATATGACATGATGGGTCACCATGGTGATCAGGGTTATGGGCAGTATTGTCACAGTTTGTCTGAATCTGGCAATGGTACTATGCACTTAGATTTGGACCCCTTGAAATCCCATGAACTCCCATCCACTGTAAACACAGAACAACTGGGCTTAATTCAGTCTCAGGGCCCAGGCCTTGGGATGGGTAGCACGGGACACGTTGTGGACGGAACTGGAAACAAAATGATGGGCTCTTCTGGTGTAGGTAGTGGTCCTGGCACAGGGGGACTCACCTCACCAATCTTTTGCTCTTCTAGACCTAAAAAACTTTTGAAAACAAGCTCATTTCACCTCCTTAAACAGAGGAAAGACCCTAACGCGCAATCACAGGCTAAGAAGAACTATGCCCAAGAATATGAGTTTGAGGATGATGAGGATAAAGCAGACGTTCCAGCCGACATCCGCTTAAACAGCAGACGTCTCCCGGACTTGCTTCCTGATCTCGTTTCCAGTTGCAGAAAGTCTGGAAGTGGTTCAGGAGTTGGCAGTTTGAGCCCCTTGATGGGTGATTTAGATTTCTGTCACCCTTCAGGGTACCCATCCCTTGGACCTCCTCCACAGCTGCTCCCACATGATGCTCCAAAGAAAAGGGGGAGGAAACCCACCAAACCTAAACGTGAGGGTCCACCAAGACCTAGAGGTAGGCCACGTATTCGCCCTCTTCCTGAGCCTCCATATTGCAGGAACATGATAGGACCTGGTGGAGAGACTAGAAGGGGCCGTGGTCGAGGAAGAGGGCGTGGAAGGAAAGATGATCAAATGTTAGAAATGCACAGAGACATGAACAAGGGGCAGAACTACCATCAACAATCACCTCACCTCCATCATCAACCACAGTTACAACAGCACATGCACCAACATCTACAGCAACAACAGCAGCAGCACCAACCACAGCATATGCACCAACAGCAGCACCTACATGTACAACAGCTTCATCATCAACAGCAACAACAACTTGCACAGCATCAACCTCAGCAACAATACCAAGAACCCATCAAACCAATCAAAGTAAGTTAAGTTTTACAATTTGCACCAATAAGATATATATTACATTTGTTGGTTTCATCGATCCATCATTTCCACAAACCTAAAGTACGTATTCATTCAAGAAATATCTTTTATGTAAAAATGTAACTTCATTTTTTTCCTACCAGATTAAGCTCCCTATTCCCTCCATGCCCTCATCTGATTCCCTCCTGAGGACAGACTCCCTGTCTAGTTCAGATCCAGTTTTGTCTGATGGTTCGGTAGGATCTGCACCATCTCTTGGTTTGAGCCCAGGGCCCACTACCAGTGTGGATCTAAACAGAATTGACATGAACAGAAATGATATGAGCTGTGGTCAGGAAAAGATGAAGCAGAAACCCCAAGAGGTGAGTCTCAGCTTGCTAAAATGTTTAAGGAATGTTGAAATCTAACAGATTTAAAAACTCCAGATGAGATGTTCATTGTATAATTTAGAGCAAATGGCAATTGTGTGATTTTTCAGTTTAGTAAATTATTTATTGAAATAACTGTATCCTTTCCTAATCTTTAGATAGGTCTGTTTTACATACAATTGGTGTATTTGTGAACAAAAACATGACAAACCATGTACTAGTTCATATTGGGTCTTTTTGATATACTCTAATGATCTACAGATTTAGAGCAAAGTTTAATGGAGGAGGTGCATTTGGAAGAGGTCAAATGTGTGGAAGACCTGCCAGGCCAGAGTGTTGCCAGCTGTGATAGATTAATTTTACTATATAAAAATGGTTTGCTAAATTTTTAGTTAACACTTTTTAGTTAAACATTTTTAGTGGACTTGTAAATGTTTTATCAAGCATATTTATAGTCATTTTTCTTAGCCTTGCACAGCACTGTTAGACAGTAATAATCAGCAGTAGAGGGGATTGGTGGGAAGCAGCATGTGAAATAAATTATGATTTATGCAAATGCAAAAGGAATGTCACTTATTGAACTGCGAACAAGCTCATCTATGATGAGATGATCAGCAACTTGAGAAGTTTTTTCCAAATACAGAAATATCTAGATGATGAAATGATTTGGGGAGAGGGGAGGGGGAGGACTATACATGTCAAATTCAAATGTTTTGTCCTAAATGAATTAAGCAAACACCTGCTGTTACATTTTGAAAACCGTGTTCCTAAACATGATGATTCAATAACTTGCCAACATTTTACAGCCTTTATCAAATGATTCCCTCCTCTATATGTCTAAAGCTGCAGTCCGTATTTTTTCCTCTTGTCGCCATCTCTGTTCGAAATCTGCAGTTGCAGTCATTCGCGGAATTATCAACTTTATGTGAGTTGTAGTTTGACACCACACAGCGCGGATGAACACATTGAGGAGAGTGTGCAGCTGTCAATCACCGCGCCGGTGTCGATACTGGCATTCAGAATCACAGATTATTCTTTTTGGAAGTATGCCTAACATAATTTTCACCGGAAAATGTCATCTGAACAAGTAAGTAACATCCACTTTTGTGGTTCTGACATTGCAGTAAATCACGCTGATTAAATCTAAAAAAAATCGCTTGTCACGCAAAACCGTGCAAATTATAATTTGTTCTCAAATTGTTAATGTTAACAACGTCAGCATTGCGTGACTACATGTAATGTCCTTCCGATATGTATCCTTGTTTTCGCATGGGTCCGGTTACAGTCTCTTTTTTTCACTCCGAAGTCTGAACGATGTCTTTTTGCATTTTACAACGGGTGAGTCTCTAGTTGTCACTGGTGATTGTCGTTTGAACCTTTCTGGATCCGCTATCAAATTGATAAGTTTAATTATATCAAGTGCTGTGAGAAAAGGCTATAAATCTCCACCTCCAGCATCCTCACACGCAATATAGCCTACTAGCCGAGACTCCTTCTTTATGTGTACAGATGTGACGTAATGACGCAAAGACATGCTCGAATCTCCCGCGGAAATCCACCAGTACCACTGGAATTAAAAACATTATTACAAGCTTACCGTTTTGAATCGAGCTACGGCAAGCAGATAGCGTTGAACACTGGCTGGTTTTGTATTTTCTCAAATATGTATTTTGGATAATTTTTAACCCCAAAAAAGCTACGGACTGCAGCTTTAAATTGCACTTATGAAATATCCTCTGTTGACTCCATAACAGGTAGCCTCAGGAAAGAAGGGCCAGTCTAGGGTGTTATGTGTAGAAATGTGCATGTTTTGTATATACAATATTTGTTTTATTTATCTGCAGATGTCCTGGGAGGGAGACATGGATGACCAAATGACTCCAGAGGCCTGGGCCACCATGCAGAAACTCTCTGGCTCAGTAAGACTTTCATTCATTTTTATTCTTGATCCAATGTCCAGGTGTAATTCTGACAGAAGACAACAAACCACTCATATTTTGACCAAAGGACACATTACTAAATTATACATACAATTAATTTAAATTTCTTTAACCTCGTTTATTTTACCGAGGAAGCATTGTTCTCAGTGTATTCACTTTGCCACTAGAGGGAGCAGAGTACATAGGCTAAGATGATTGGCAGGCCACCCTGATGACTGAGTTCTTAAAAAATGCAATAAAAGAAAAGGAGCGCGCTGTTGCTAGGGTGGCTGTTGCTAAGGTTACGGATTCATATGATGGTAGGGTCTCCAGATTCCTCTTCGTCATCAACCACCCTGCTTTTCAGTAAGGTGTTTTACCTTCCTCTAGACAACCTAATGTAAGAGAGTGGGACTACACTGATTATATAATATAAAGATGTTAATCAAAAAAGTATATTTTATTTGTAAGTTCTTTTATGGTTGTATATTTATTTTCCTTGCCCCTATTTTGTATGTTTGCCTCCTGCTTAAACATTTCTATGCTATTTGTCTATTTTTTGCATTTTGTCATCTTCTGACGCTTTAAGCTTAATTTTAAGAGGTTAATTCCTCTGCATCTCTTGCTCTCAGACGGAGGAGAAATCTTCAGAACTGAAGTCGGGTTTCATAACTTCCTTTCTGGATTTCTTGAAAACGGGGAAGAAGCAGCCAGGCACTGAAGATCCACCTGGGGCCCTCTCTGTGGATGGGTGCACTTCCACAGATTCCTCTTCATTAAAGGGAGGCATTCGCCCATTATCCCCACAACCACCTCCTCCTCCACCTCCTCCCTTTGGAGAGAATGAGGGTGATGGAAGCCTGGGTCTCAGTAACTGTCCATCCCCCTGTAAAAGACTTGACGAGGAGCTCAAGAGGAATCTGGAGACCCTACCGTCCTTCTCCTCAGATGAGGAAGACTCTGTCAGTAAGAACCAGGACCTGCAGAAGAGCATCTCATCAGCCATTTCTGCCCTCTATGACACGCCCCACAGCCTCGCTGCCATTCCACCTCCTCCTACACCATCACCTCCCACTCCACAGACAGTTTCTCTTAACACACCCCCGCCACCCCCACAACCTGAATCTGTCCCGCACATACACACTGAACCTGAGGTGGAGATGCACGCATCACAGGAATTGGATTCACACTCACAGCCCAACCCACAGGAGGAGGCACATGTTCTAGGCGAGGATGATGAACAGGAAGAACCTGTGCAGCAGATGCATGATGAAATACAGCAGAAGGAAGACAGACAGAATGAATGTGACGAGGAAGGAGATGAGTTGGAAGAAGACCGAATTGAGAAAGAGGAAGTAGATCAGATAAGGACAGAGGAGAGCAAGCAGGAAGAGGAAGAAGAGCCTGAGAATGAAATGCTGGTTGACAGTGAGTATATTAACATACCTACGGTCAAATATTAAAGTCAATGAAATATTAATTCTTTCATTGTTTTAGGATCTCTGTCTGAGCCTCCTCCTGCACCTCCTTCTCCTCCGTCCCTTTCTCCTTCTCCCCCAACCTCCTCCTCCCCATCCCCTCTGCCTCCTCCTCCTCTATCTCTCCCCTCCCCTCTTTCATCTCAAGAAGAGGAGGAGAATCTACAGCAGCAACAGCCACCACTGCACAATTCCCTGCCTCCCAGCCCCTCTCCACCTGCTCTCCCCTCTCCCTCTCCGCCTCCACCCACACTGCCCCCCTCTGCTACACCCCCACCATCCCCCTCCCCGCCTCCTCCCGAAGAACTGCCCCAGTCCTCCCCGGCCTCGCCCCCCACCCCCGAAGATGCCCCGACGCCTCAGATCACTTCACTGCACCTGGCTAAGAAACAGTCCAACGCGGCCATCGCGGGAGAGAGTGAGGATGATGACAGCGAAAGTGGGGGGGAGGGGATCTTCAGAGAGAGGGATGAATTTGTAGTGCGCACTGAAGATATTGGTACTCTTAAGGTAAAAATCCTCTGCTTTTTTATTTTAGAAGTATAGATCTTATTCAGAGCAGCGCCACGACAGGTATGAGGCTCATCACTTATCATTTTCCACTGCTCATGTTGTCTGGAGTTTTTTGTCTACTGAAATTTATTGGAAATATATTTTTTGCAGTGTTTTGTCAGCAGAACAATCCAAAAAAAAACATTAAATAACAGTGACCCACTGAAGAGATTTATGTCTATCCCTCACAGCCTTGCTTTCATTCCCATTAAAAATCAAGGATGGCGCTGCTGTGAATAAGGTCTATTCTGCATGTAGAATTAATATTTAGATGCGTAAAGGGATAGTCCACCCAAAAAAATTATAATTCTGTCATCATTTACTCACCCTCATGTTGTTTCAAACCTGTATGAGTTGCTTTGTTCGAAACACAAAATAACATTTTCAAGAATATTGGCAACTAGACAGTTGACGGTAGCCATTGACTTCCAAAGTATTTTTTTCCTACTATATAAGTCAATGGCTACCGTCAACTGTCTAGTTGCCAATATTCTTGAAAATGTTATTTTGTGTTCCGAACAAAGAAACTAACTCATACAGGTTTGAAACAACATGATGGTGAGTAAATATTAAAGGGATAGTCCACCATTTAAAGTTGCAATAAAACGGAAGTAGCGGCAGATCTTTTCTTCCATGGTGTGACATACATCCAAGTGAAACTGATTATTGGAAAAGAAATAAATGTAGAGTGGGGACTTTATCCATCAGTTATTAATTGGATTTTGAGATGTGGGCATTGCCCTTAAAAATTAATGCAAGTTTGCTGGAGGAATGTGGAGAGTCGCGGTTTAAGCAGACTAAATGATTGAAGAAGTTTAGTACTGTTTCATTGAAAGGTCCGGTTATGTAATTTTGATCGAACATTATGAACAAAAATATTGGGAAAAAAAGAAAGATGAAATGAGATTGGTGAATTTTCATTTCATGCTGATTTTGTCTCAATTTGATTCTCAATTCTCTTGGCTTTTCTCAGCTAGCGCTGCAGACTGGACGAGAGCCTCCTCCAATCTGGAGGGTCCAGAAAGCTCTGCTGCAGAAGTTTGCTCCTGAAATCAAAGATGGCCAGCGACAGTTTTGTGCTACCAGTAATGTAAGTGTCTTTTTTTATTTGATCAGCATTGATAGCATTCATTTGATGTCTTGCATTAAAATGTAATGCTACACCACCACAGTAAACTCCTCTGTCACTCTTTGGCAGTATTTGGGCTACTTTGGAGATGCGAAGATGCGTTATCAGCGCTTATACGTCAAATTCTTGGAGAATGTGAATAAAAAGGATTATGTCCGAGTGTGCTCGCGGAAACCGTGGCATCGGCCGAGTCTCACACTGAGGTAATTTCACCCTAAATGACCTTCTGAAGGTACTTTGGTCCTTTGATGTATATTAGTTAATACAGTAGTTACTGTCATTCAAAGAGTTGTCATGATTTACTCACCCTCATGGTGTTCAAAACCTGAATGTTGTTTTTTTGTTTTTTAAAGAACCTTCACGTTTTCATTCGATAACAGTATACAGGGGCAAGTCTGCAGTCTGTCAAGCAGTCATTTTTAAAAAAAGCACTATACATGTAGTCCACTCGTCTCGTGCACCGTATTCCAAGTCATCTTAAGACATGCAATAGGTTTGGGTGAGAAACCAGAATTTCTTTTAATATTTATTTCATTGATAACCAATATGGCGATTGTGGCACAGAGTTTGACATTTGATCTTGAGACATGCAATAACTAATGACATTGGCAACCAACCTGCATGATATGCGTTAATTTTTAGATAGTTTTTTTATTTTATTCCAAAGAAACACTGTATACAGGTTTGTGAGCGTGAGTAAATTATGGAATTTTAATTTCCAGTGAACTGTCAGTTTAGTCAGTATATTATCATTATATAACATTGCTAAGATGAATGTCTTTTCTTCCCTCCAGACGCCAGTCTCTCCCTAAGCCACAACCTGTACGTAGCCTGACTCCACCTCGCATGGAACGAGAGGATAGAGAGAAAGAGAGAGAGAGGCAACGGGAAAAAAAGCAACGAGAGCAAAGAGAAAAAGAGAAGGAAAGGGAGCGAGAACGAGAGAGGGAGCAGATCGAGAAATCTAGGAGAGAAAAAGAGGAACGGGAGAGAGAACTTGAAAAGCAAAAAGAGAGGGAGAAACAAAAAGAAAGAGAAAAAGAGAGACAAAAAGAAAGGGAAAGAGAGAAGGAAAGGGAAAAACAAGAGAGAGAAAGAGAAACGGAAAAACAAAAGGAGAATGAGAGAGAGAAGGAGAGAGAGAGACAAAGAGAAAAAGAGAAGGAAAAGGAAAAACATGAGAAGGAGAGGGAGAAAGAGCGAGAGAAGGAAAAGAAGCTCCAAGAGCGACAACCTCAAGAGAAGCTAGAGAGGAGAACAGCAGTTGTGGAGCGCGGGAGGGTCAAAGAGGAGAAGAGAGTTGCAGAGAAGAGGGTTGACCGGACGAGGAGCAGGCCTGTGAAAGTAAAGGCAGAACCTCCACCTAAAAAGAGGAAGAAGTGGCTTAAAGAAATGCCCTCTTCCTCTGATTCAGACTCTTCCCCTGACCTGCCCAGTGAGGATGAAGGTTTGTATGGGTTTGTTATGTGTGTGCAGTTTACTGTGTTTCCAGTTGTGTGTGGTTTTGCAGAAATATGCAAAGCTATATCAGCAGATTCTTTCTATGTAACTGCAGTACACACTATAGTTTACACACTAAAAGTTTGGGGTTGGTAACACATTTTTTTTTTTTTTTACGTTTAAGTCTGTAATGCTTAACCAGGCTGCATTTATTTGACTAAAAATACAGTAAAAACAGTGATATGAAATGGTGAACATAATCCTGTGATGTCAAAGCTGTATTTTCGGCATCATCACTCCAGTCTTCAGTGTCTTATGATCCTCCAGAAATCATTCAATTATGCTGATTTGCTGCTCATGAAACATTTATTATTATGATCAATGTTGAAAACAGCTTAATATTTTGTGGAAACTATACGTTTTTTCCCCAGATTACATTACACTGCATAATCCAAAGCGACTTGCATTATATTCAGGGTACACGTTATTTATTTATTTGTTTGTTAGTTAGTTAGTTCTTGCCTGACCATGACCTTGCTGTTGATAGCGCTGTACTCTACTGATTTTAGCTAGTTATTTGTCAACAGTATTAATTTCTTTAAAAATAAAAATCTGCAAACTTTTGAATGGTAGTGTATAACATGGTAGTACTTTGGCATTCTTCGAAGTACCATGTTAAAACCATGATACTGAATGTGAATATTGTTATATATCAAAGTACCACCAGCACAGTACTTTCATGTAAGGTTTGTCCTGGCTCCCAGAACTCAAAAGCTGCTTAAAGGGTTAGTTCACCCAAAAATTGAATTTCTGTCGTTAATTACTCGCCATCATGTCGTCCCAAACCCGTAAGACCTTCGTTCATCTTCGGAACACAAATTAAGATATTTTTTATGAAATCCGAGCGCTTTTTTGAACATTGCAACTTTCAAGGCCCAGAAAAATTTCCTGTCATGTGGATTTCCTGTTATGTGGAGCCAAACCTATGTTGCTAAAGTGTGTGTGAGTATTTTCAGGTGATGGTCTTTTTGTTTTTTGACTTGTTTTGCATCTGTTCCATCCTCAGTATCCACACGCAGTGGGATAAACAGTCGCGCCATGAGAGAAATGTTCCGCAGTTATGTAGAGATGCTGGTCAGCACTGCTCTGGACCCTGACATGATCCAAGCTCTGGAGGACACCAACGGTGAGCACGCATCATTTGGTTAAATATAAAGTGCCTGTGTGGAGGATTGGGTTGGGTGATTTAAGGGAAAGAGGGATAGAAAGAATGATGAAAAAGGAGGTTAATAAAGTAAGGGAGGTTGAGAGAGAGGACATGAACGTCCCTCACTACTTGAAGAATAATGACAAGGAAAAGATGCTGAGAAAAGAGGCTGTTCAATTAAGTTTCATTAAATAAGTGTTTAAATGTATATTATTGCTGCTTGTCTTTTGAAAGAAATTACTTTTATTCAGTAAGGATGCGATAAATTAATCAAAGGTGGCACTAAAAAATCTCTAATGTTAGAACATATTTCCATTTCATTCTGTTATTTTGAACTTTCTTTACATCCATCAAAGAATCCTGAAAAAAATGTATCAGTTTCCACAAAAATATTAAGCAGCACAAATGTTTTCAATGTTGATAACAAGGAAGCCTTGGTGAGCATAAGAGACTTATTTCAAAATTATTTGAAAAATCGTAACCCTTTTGAATGAAAATGGAATATTTGTAGGCTAATACTTAAAAATGATTTGTCACACCGGAGGACTAGGCTATTTCAAATTAACTAGTGAAAAACTTGATAATAAGTAATAGGTACTAAGATGCATTTATATGTGTGTAATAATCCCTTTTGTCCTTAGATGAGCTTTATCTCCCACCCATGAGGAAGATTGACAGTATCCTCAACGAACAGAAACGAAGGCTGTTGAGGAGGGTCAACATGAGTGTCCAACATCAGGTGACACTGGCTTTCAGTGAAACTCAAATGTTATTCCGCTCTGAGTACTCAAGACCTCTTGATATGTGTTTTCTGAGGAACATGTCTGGCAGTCTCTCACTCCCCATCCTTTCTCATGTAGGAGACCCTGCACATGTTCCCTCAAATGACAGCAGACTCCCTGGACTCTGGAGCGGTTAAAGTGCACCTGGGTGGTGAGAGTTACAACCGCAAAACCCTAAACCGAGTCAAAAGGAGCCTTCCTAAACAGCAGGCAAGTTGTAATTTGATTGTTTCTCACTTACATAATAAAGCAGTTCAGTAAGTGACCCCAAGAAGTATTTAGGCACTTCAGCCATTTAAAAATATATATAAATATATGGTTGCATTATAGGGGTGTACTGATGATATTGATTGAGGCATCGGTCAAATGACTAACAATATGATATATTGATGCAATGCGAAAAAAATATATACATTTTTTTTTATAAATCTATCAAATATACTTTAAAGGGGGAGGGGGGAGGGACACTCAGTTTCAGTCAATCTCATGTTAATCTTGAGTACCTATAGAGTAATATTGCATCCATCATATCTCCAAAAAGTCTTTAGTTTTATTATATTTATAAAAGAAAGATAGGCTGTACCGAGTCTTTCCGGGGAAAGCCGAGCGGGTGGAGACGTGCCGTGTGGGCGGAGCTAAATAATCACGAGCGCGCGAAGTTTTAGACCATTTGTGTGTCTACTCGTGGTTTATGAAGACATGATTTGGTTTTACAATAAACAAACAGACACCTACAGTAGCCACCTAAACAAATGTATTTAAACAAACACACAACATACATCGCATGCTTCATAGATACATTAACTATTCGTGATCATGTTGTTTAGCCTACATGCTGTGCTTTAGTTACACGCCGATAGACACAGATATTTGAAGCAGTTCTACTCACCGCCTGCGGTTCCAATGCAAGACCGTTAACCTTTAGTGTTGGGACTGCTCCATCCTTGAGAACTAAACGATTAGCAAATCCGGCTTCGAACTGGGCCTTGTTTATAAAAAAAATCATCCTCGAAATGCATGGAACAAACAAGAACAGTTGCACAACTGTGTTGATGTTCTGGAAAAACAAACTCCATCCACTGGTCCCTTAACGCTTGATTCTTTGGGAATCTGTGCAGTGTTGTCTTGCCTTGGCAACCGAAAACACACTTCTTTGGTGACATATTCGAGCGCAGCCGATGCACAGCGCTTTGATGGGCATAGGTTACGGCTATCGCTCTACAGCTGCGCGCGCGCCCTTCCGAGAGAAGTGCCCTTAGGACCGTATAAGGAAATTCCGGCGCATCTGACGTCATACGCGCCCATACTCGAAAAAAAACTTTCCGAAACTTGTGACAACCAGGAAGGAGTATTTTGAGAACAGAAATACTCAATCAAACGTTCAACTTAATTTTTGAAACTTTGTCCATGTTTAGCATGGGAATCCAACTCTTTAACAGTGGAAAAAACTCACTATGCATGAAATAGCATTTCACCCCCCCTTTAAAACTTGACTATTATAAATGGCAAGCGGTCATCAAGTATTATTGTATTTTGCATACAGTTCATAAAAATGTAACTGGTTGGTAAAATAATTTAAATGTATTGATCACAGTTACTTGCAACATGGTTTGAAATAACGGCAGATATCTTATCGCTGGCTAATAGAATCAATGTCAGATCTTATGATAAAGTCCGATTTGCACCTCTACTACAAAACAGTAGGCCTACAAGCTTGCCTTTTAAGATTTTTTTTTTTAATGATTGAATAAAGTTCATTCTTTGGTGAACTGATCCTTTAAATGTCAAAAACCTTTTTGGAGTCATTGCATTTCAATAATGGATCTTTCATGAAGTCTCAGAGTTCTCTTTCTTTGCTTGTAACCCCATCTCTATCTCCTTGTCAGGACCTGAAACTGCCGACAGAGACTTGTCGAATATACAGTCTCTATCACTCTCTCCATCACTACAAATATCACACCTTTCTGCACTGTAAAAAGGAGGTATGAGGAAATATGAGCTTATTTGAGAAATGCATCGCTGTATCCGTGTATTAGCTCGTAAGAACCCTCTTCTCTCGTTCTCCCTCTTCAGACGGACAGTATAGAACAGGCAGCTGAGGAGGATCCAGGTCAGGAGGAGGTGGTTCAGCAGTGCATGGCCAACCAGGGCTGGCTAGAGACTCTGTTCAATTCCTTCATTGAACTGCTGAGGCTCAGCAACAAGGCTTAAGATTCAGCTATTGACGTTCCAAGTGCGTCCTATTTGGAGAGAGGAGAAACTCCTCTCACTCAAATGAAACTGGTGCACCGCCATGTTGCAGGAAAATGAGATTTTCCTTTGCAGGATGCGTAAGAGCCAGTGGCGGTTTAAGCCGTTGCATTTTAACATAATGTTTTTGTAAAGAAGCTTTCATTCCTCTCTCTTTCATTATGTGTCAGCTCCCTGCGACGGGAGCCACAGGGAGATGTTATGAAAACAAAAAAAAGATCGAGAGTGTGTAAAGACAGTTGTCTGCACAGAGACTAATAAAGATAGTGCCAAAGGGAACAGGGTTGAAAACCTCACTGGTCAGCAGTGTTTTGGCAGAGGTGAGCTTTGAATGCTATGTTCCATGCATACTCTTATATATAAATATGTATTGAAAATGAACAATTATGATTTGTATTATTTATACATGGACATTTATACATGGTTACCTCCCAAAACTGGGACAGTTTTCTGTTATTATTTTGAATAATAATGCTCATGTTTTATGAGGGTGTACATGAAATGGGCCACCCATAACCCCTTATTCTTCCTGTCCCCTAAGATGAAGGACAAGGCGGACAGGATGTGGACAAAAGAGTGGGGGACAAAGCAATGTGTAGTTCCTTTTTTTTCTTCTTTTTTTTTGGTTAAAAAAAATAGAGCAAAAGAAAAATGTATTTAATATGAAAAAAACGTGTTCTTTCTGTTTGTTCTTTAAAAGAAAATGAGGAAAATGGTGTATTTGTTCGTTTTCTCAAAGAAAACATGACGGTGCAGAGGGATGTAATAGTTTATAAAGTGTGCAAAATGTCTGTGTTTACTGTTTGTTTTTTATCTGTTGGTTGTTTACTATGATAATTATAATTGTTATTATTATTGTTATTTTGGAGGTTTGCTTATTTTTCTCTCCTGTAAATACTGTACAGTTGCTTCGGTCTCTCTCTCTACCTGTCCCTAATCTGTACATGAATCCTCCTGTATTTGAAAAACGCGAATAAAAGAAAAGAACAATGACTTTATGAAAATGACGCATTTTCACACCAGACTGCTTTGGAATTTTTTTTATTTAATTCATTTTCATATTTTTGTTCCTGACATATGAGCTGGTATTTTGCATTTTACACTGGTAGGAATGAGATGGGGAAATATATTGGAAATTAAGTAGTAGAGCCAAACAACCTGCTCTAAATAATTAGATTGAAAGATTCAGTGCTGACTAATTCTGTAAATGAAAACATTTCTCTGAGGATCTAAATAATGACATTATTTTTTTTTATTCAGCACATAGAGCATTCTCTTCAAGGTAAACATTCTACTCCTGCTCGAGCGCAAGAAAAAAAGAATCTGTGGAACTGCATTTCCTGTTGTTACCATGGTAACATAACCATGGCAACACCAGCAGCATTTTCCAGGAGCGTTTATCTGTCTTTGGTGTGATGCCTGTCTCTCTCTCTGTCTCTTTCTTTCTCCTTTGCCTAATAGCTTCCTATTTCACTCTTTCTAGCGCATATCGTGACTCACAAGAGTTATTACATAGAAATGATATTCTCCGCTATTTTGTGCACATTAAAATGTAAAAAATGTTGTCTCTCCCTTATTCTTCTCTTTACACATTATACAGTTTTTTTTTTCTCAAAATCATTTGCTTTTACGTCCCTTGATTACAACAACATATTAAATGAACAAATAACTTATTTATAACTTAGTTATTGAATTTATAGTTGCACCATTATTTTATCCCTATATCAGTCATTAGTATAAAATATCTTGCACCTGTCTCTCATTAATCATCAGCTCCATTATTGTTCTGTCTCACTGTCATCTTCCTCCTCCTCTTCCTCCTCCTGCACAGCGCAGTGCCTCGTCTGGCCACACAGCGGCGCCAGTTTGCCGTCCGTGGTCACTCCCACTGGCTGAATGATCCTGTCCCTGTACGGGTGTGGTAGAGGACACAAAATAATGATGATGATGATGGAGTAAAAAAAACAACAACAACAACTGTGCACTATAAGGGCGCTATATATTTTAATCGAACTACCTATCCACTAGCCTACACAGTTTTGAAAAGAAAATCAGTGATGATTTTATATGAAGGAATGAATCATACCGTGACAGCCTGTTGAATATATTTATGAGATTGAGCGCCTCTGCCTCTATCTCTTCTTCAGTCATCCCTTCCATTGGATCAGGCTGTTCCTCCTCCAACCGTCCCGTCACAGGGTTAATCCTGTCCTTGGCCTGTCTGTACTCCTCTGTGTCTGAGTCAGAGTCACTGGAGTACTGCTGTTGAGGAGAAGGGCCATGGCCTTTCAAAAGACCCCGCGCTGCCAGCAGCCCCGCTGCATTACCGTAACCAGTGTACTTCACAAACCTGCTCACTGAGAGAGAAAGAGATCATGAATATTATATCGTTTAAATGTCACAGAAAGGTGTGCAGTTGGGCGAATTCCAAATGGCGTTTTTGCACCCTTGAAGCGTCCCAAACGAAAAGGAACAACTGAATCCCTTCACGAAGGGTCCTTTCATGTGGACGTTAGCGAAGGGAACATGCCATGGTCACTTCAAGGAAGTAATTTATTTAATCATTTATGGTCATGTTCTGCCCTTCGGAGTGAGTAGGGCATAGGGATGCTCACTTCTGATTGGAATTTGCCCAATAATTTTGTAAGCCAAAACATGGAATTGGAGTTTCTAATTTTATCACTTCCGGGTCCATAGTCCCGAAGTCAATGGGTTTTTAGTTAAATGCCTGAAATAAGGCCTGTGGTTAACGCCACTTCTTTTTAAAAGAAGATTTGTGAAGATTATCATGATGAACAAAAAGTGTAAGAATCAACTTTTGTTTTGTCAAAGTACTGATTTTCTTCAATAATCCAAGGCCTGGTTTACACCTGGTATTAAGATGCGTTTTTGTTGATCAGATCACAAGTGGATGAGGGAGACACATTCCTGTTTACACATGTGTTTTAATCCGTCTCTTTTGACCACTTTCAAACACTTCAGTCTTGATTTCTTCGAGGGGAGGGTCTATGTAAATGTATGTTTTTTTTCAGATCTTTTGATCTAATGGACTAAAAAACTCACACAATTTAGATATGAACACCACTGAAGAAAAAAATAAATAAACAAGACCACGGCAAATGCTGAGAATGCATGTTAGAAATCAGAAATGTGAGAGAACATTGTGCTTGGTACGTTTTCGTCTTCAAACCAAACTTGGGTCTTCAGCCAACAAAGTTTAAATCCTGTCTTTCTAGCGCTTCCCATAATGTTTATTATATTATAGGCCTACATATTATATATCAATAGGCAGAGTAGGTGGTCTTTTGTGGCTGTTCAAACACATTCGACCACATGAGCGTCTACACTATGAAAGCAATCGGATGAGACCGGATGGAAGTGGTGGAAAGTGGATAATCTCAAACCGTTTTAGACCCGTTTACACCTGTATTTAGCGTCGTCCACTTGTGATCTGATCGACCAAAACACATCTTAATAGGTGTAAACAGGGCCCAAAAACCAACAAGAAAAAATCCAATGGCTTTTTCTTGAGGGAACCAGGCACGTCCTGGTTTGTCGAGTTAGACTTGTTCCTGGGTCAACATATTTCTGTCAGAAAATATCCCTACCCCTAAACCCTACCCACAAGTTATCCTTAATTAAAAGGAAGATTATAGGTGAATAACACTGATGTAGAAGAACCTAATGCTGGTTGTAAGCCTAAACTCGATATAAAGTGTAAACTTGTCGCTCAAATCTGATTGGTTGATTGGAATGTTGATCCAGGAACATGTTGCACTTGGTGAAATCAGGTTCTGCAGGGAAGACACGGCGATGCTAACCTCTGTGTTAGTCTACAATATGTCATCACCGCAGTGCTCCATATAATAGCATGTTCATACCATGATGCATGAATATGATATTCAGTATGGTATATATCAAGTAAATATGTCAATGCACTTTACATGGTTCAGAAGATGCATTTATGTACCATTTTCTTTACAGAGCACAAAAAGAAGCTCAGCTGCACATTGTTTGATATCAGTGTCGACATGGGTCATTAGTCGCACTAGTCTGCTTCTCAGTGTGTTCCCCTGTTCAGGCCTCAGCTCAACGTCTCTCAGGGGAGGCAGGATCTGCACAAAAATAGCACAGGATCAGAATAAGGATGAGGATAAGAAGTATATGTTGTGCCAACCTTAATGTATCATGTTTATAAAGTTCTCTAAATGTAATACTTAACACTGAAATGGTGAAAATGTTTTTTAAAAGAATTTGTAGGTGCAGTTTTGTACCTGCTGTCTGAGATAGTGCCTAGTTTCCCTGTGTGCTTTGCTGCTCTCCGTCAACAGGTTTAAGACTGGAGTCAACTTTTCCTTTGGCGTATGGCCCTGTATAATTCACATTTGAAGATGTAACAATTATCATAAAATAAATTGTACAAATGCAAAATGTTTTATCTCCAGATAAACCTCTGTAATGTTAAAGGGCAATATAGACAAAAAAAGATTTCTCAAAATATCTTCCTTTATGTTCCACATAAGAAAAGGTCATTGGTTTGGAATAGTAAATAATGGCATTATTTGAATTTTTGGGTGAGCTATCCCTTTAACATGGATATTTGGCATGTTTTGGAAACTGAACCCCAGTCTATGCATTCACTGGAAACCCCTAACCTTGGCATTACAAGTGCCATGTTTTTCTTCTACAGGAAACTGTCGTGGCCAATTCGTGGTTCAATCTCAATTTTCAAAGTCTGGTTGAGTTCTCAGAAGAAATCTTTCAGAGTCGAGGTTTCAGGTCTCAGAAGAATATAACTTTATTGAGCAGTTCAACAAAGTGAGAAGCCAGCTGGACATTCTGATCTTACAATGGTCAGTACTTGGTTCTTATACATTTTCTTATCTTTACCTGTCCAATTAGTGCCTGTTTTGTTATCTTTTCCCCTTTGCTCCTCCCCACTATTTCGCCACAATTGTTGTTCCAGACTCGCTGTCTCGTTTCTAACTGTGGCCAACCTTTGGTACATATATTTTTTAAAAATGATTACATACACAGTTTTAAAAGACCTTTGCACCTTTGCTATTGTTTCTCTACTGTTGGTTTCCTGTTTTTGTTTTCCATACATGTAGACATACACTTGTTTTTCCATACATGGCGACATACAGGGTGTCTAGGTGCTTTCCTGTTTTCTAGTCTTCTCTTACATCATCTTTCAGGCCTACTTTCATTTTGTGATACATGTATAGGGACAGCAGAATTCTCCAACACAACCCCCCTTTGGGACTACCTCTAGTCCCACACTCAACTTGTTTCCCAGAATGCATCTTCATGAATCAGTCTTCCTCCTTTTATTCTACAACATGGTCAATAGAGACCATCCACCTTTATCAATCAGACTTTACTCACAAAGGTGCACTCTGGAGGAAGAGAAGGACCAAACATCTCCGCCCCCAATTGACTAGGATGGAGTAAAAGATCCCACCTTCCTTTACATCATATTTTTTAAGGGGACGTATTTCCTTTCAAAACCACCCAATGCATCAAATCAATACATTACATGTTTCTTTGAATTCTTGATTCTGTCCATCGGTGCCAGAGGAACTGCGCAGGCGCTTCCGGTGGCCTGGAGTGCTATCTGGGTTGCTCCATCGTTGCCAGAGGTGCCCAGGCTTTGCCTAGAGCGCTATCTGGTGTTGGAGCAGACAGCGGGTTTTTAAACCACCAGTTGAGTCAGCTCTTGTTTCTTCAACAGTCGATGACCGCGCTTGCAAAATAATTCCCCTTTTGGACTTAAAACTATATACATGCTCCAATGGCCTTATACATGTAAGTTCCAAACTGCTTAGATTTGTTACAGAAATGTATTCAAAGGATAGATAATAAAAAGTAAAAATAATTAATAGTAATAAAATCTTTCTTATCTTTTTCCATTAGTTCTTGTTGCATTACCTCGTACCACGGGCAATGACCTGCTTCAAACCTTCTATCGTCCCCTCTCATTCACATGTTTTAAAAATTGTAACAGTTAATATGGTTACATATAGATATATGATTATATAGGTAAAAACCATGCAAAAGATTATATCATTCATATAGTCAGAAGATCATTACATCGGCAACTTATTTTAAAAGAAAAGATACACAAATGATTGTTTTTCAAAGGATTACATATGTAAGAATGTTATATATGAGTAAATATCTTCAGGAAATAAGGGCCCTCATATAAACCAAAGGAAAGTAGAAAAACCCCTCTAACTAACTTCCTACTCTACCCATGTTCTAATTGTTCTAACTACTTTTATCCCCCAAATCAAAATACACAGTGGTGCTATCTCCCTATCTGATCAAAAACAGAGTAAAAAGATTTTCAAAATCAAAAGTAATGAGGTACCCTTATTCCTTGTTTCTTTGCCCACTCCCTTATAGGAATTCTTCCAACTCGTCCAAGCCTGGGCCAGCTGAATATACCCCCGTGGTGGTGCACCCAATGTCAATGCCTGTTGGCCTCACTGACACATTGATCATTTGTTTTGCAGCTGCACTAGCCAGCATGGATCTAAGAAAAGGCACAATACAGCAGAACAGCACAAAAACAACGCCAAGAGTTACTGCTATTATTATTCCCACCTTAATGAGCCACTCCCTCCATGATCCAAATACTGCATCAAGCCAATATCCAAAACTTCTGTCCCTCCCTGCATTTGTGGCAACTTCATTTCTCAACGCCTTTATCTTCTTCATGGCTTTAGTAAACGATCCATCTGGGGCTGTATTATTTGGGATGAAAGTACAACAGTCAGATCCAAACATTACACAAACTCCTCCTTTCTCCGCTAAAAGCCAATTCAATGCCTGTCTGTTCTGCCAAGTCATTTTGCTCGTGTACTTTAATTGTTGGCCTAGTGCCTCAAGTGCCTGATCAGTATGATTAATGAACCTTTGCTGATTGTAATATATGTAATTTATCCACTCAGTGTTCTTATTTACTGGTATCCATACAAATATCGATTCCAAACCTGACAGCACCTCACTTCTAGCTTTGAACTCATGTGGTATTCCTCGCGGTTGTCCAATGGAATCAAGATAAACGGCAGGATCCGTTGTGTATGCTCTCTTCACTCTGTAATTATGACTCTTTGTCAGTCCTATAGTCTCTTGCTCATCAGGATCCCAACTCACTATTCCAGTTTCCTGGGCTAGTCTGACTCTTACACATAGGCCTTTCCAGTCTACCAAGGTTGCTCTTAACTGCCTCCCTCCACACAACCAATAATAGTCCGCAATTGCTTCTGTTTGGTTCATTAATGGTCCTATCAAGGGGAAACTTAAGGTAGCGCCTTCACAATCGTCCTGGATTTGAGTTACAGTCATATTGTTGTTTATGGTAGCCGTGGCATAGATTGAACTAGTAGTCTTAATCACATTGGGGTCATTGTAAGTTTCAAAATCTAGATGCCAAATTATGGCGCATTTTCCCTTAAAGGTTCCTACATTGTTATATCCTTTGGTTACTTTGAAGCACTCATACTCAAGTGACCTATCCAAAATGTAATTTTCTGGAATTTCTCTTTTATTCTCAGCTACCCTCACATCTAATTTTTGACACTCGCTTCCCCACCCGCTCTGATTGAAAAAACTCTTGTAATAGTCATTCCCTAGCATAGCCAAACAATCTGCAGGGCAGTAAGGCATTATTCGTCCCATCTTATCGCATTGTTTTGAATGAAATTTAGCACAGTGCATGTAGTCATATTTGTTTGGAACCAATCTCAATTTTTTCAAAGGTGACGGTGAACATAACAGGCAGGATCGTTCAGTTGTCTGTTTTACTGTGTACTGAGCCCATTTGTACCACTCATTGTGATATGCTACATCTAGTAACGCTTCCTTTTTTATCTCTAACTCAAAATAATCTTCCTCTAGGGCTTTAACTTCCTGCATAGCTCGTGCTTTGCTCAATGCAGCTTTCTCTGGTGATTGTTTGGCCTTCTTTGTGGATCTCTTTATGTGTTTGCGTGTGTTGTTACCTTCTGTTGGCTCAGTCAGATTAAGGTGACCCATCCCACTCTGGGATGTCAGGTAGGTCAAGTTCTGAGAAGTTAATGTCTGGGAGATCAATATCTTGGAGGTCAAGAGTGACAAATTCTTCTGGGGGGTATGGTCCTCCATGGGAGGGACCTTCTCCAGGGGATTGGTGTCCTGAAGACCTTGAGCCTGAGGGAGCTGCTGCAAGAGTTGTATCATTGCCAGGATCAGGATCAGGAGCTCTCTCATCCTCAGGCTCCGTGTTCTCTGGATGTTGTAGATCTGAGTGCCCCTGCATTTCATCTCCTGGCCCAGTATGCTCAGTTTCCCTAGAATGAGGTTCAGCAGCATTGTTATCATCTTCTGCTTCAGTTTCTTGGCTCGTTTGGGCATCCTGTGCTACTTCTTCTAACTGTTCTCCTACTCTATCTGTGTCCTCCTCCTGTCTTCTATGTCTCCGTCTTGGGACTCTGGTACAATGATTCAAATGATACCATGTGGTACTGCCCTCTACCTGCACGGCTGTGGGGGTTGCCCTGACTACAGTATATGGACCTTCTCGTCTTGGTTCATTCCACCTTCTCCTAAAGACTCTCAGATACACCTGGTCTCCAGGAACTACTGGACATGGTGTTTCTTCTTCCTCTTCTCTGGGCCCCCTGTTCTGTTCCTGTGAATGAATAGCTTCATGTATAGCAGTTAGTTGTTTCATGTACGCCCTTAGTTCCATCTGTAGCTGTTCTAAGGGCGGTCCTTCGTATGGACCTCTCAAGTACGGTACTGGCATTGGTCTCCCTGTCAACATTTCATGTGGGGACAAGCTTGTGATTCTGTTTGTCTGCATACGGTAACTCATGAGAGCTAGGGGCAAAGCATCTACCCAGTTAAGCTTGGTATCTGCACAGATTTTGTTAATTTTTGCCTTAATAGTCCCGTTAACGCGTTCTACGAGACCCTGAGATTGAGGATGGTACACGCAGCCGAGCCTCTGCTTCATCCTTAACTGTTGTATTACTGCTTTGACTGTTCTTTGAATAAAAGCTGATCCATTGTCTGAGCTAATTTGTGAGGGTATCCCAAATCTTGGTATTACTTCCCTGGTCAGAAACTTGATCACTGTCTGTGCCCCTTGATCTGCTGATGGTTCTGCTTCCACCCACCTACTGAACCTGTCTATAATTACCAACATGTACCTTTTTCCTCTTACCGATTTGATCATGTCTACATAATCCATTACCAAGTGCTTAAATGGTCCTTCTGGAACAGGGATGGTACCTAATGGGGTTGCTGTACCTTTCCTGATGTTATTTTGCGCACAAACTTCACATCCATTCAGAAATTCATCTATCTTTGCCTGTAGGTACGGGGACCAAAAGCCTTGTCTCTTTATCTTCCTTAACATTTCCCCTCTAGCACAGTGATCAAAACTGTGCGAATCTGGAATCAAGATGTTTAACAAAGGGATTGGCGCTATCATAAGACCTTCATGCGACCGCCATATGTTATTCGCATCTCTTGTTGCTCCTCTCTGTTGCCACAAATGTATTTCAGGGGGTGTTGCTCTTGATTGCATCTGAGCAATGCTATCCATAGAGGGAAGTGGCTGAATTAGTACAGAAGGTGCCATGACTGCCAATTGACACCCAGAGGCTTGTTTTGCATACATATCTGCTGCATTGTTACCTTTGATTACAAAATCATTGCCCTTCTTGTGGGCTTGGCATTTGATTATGGCTACTTTAGTTGGGAACATGAGTGCTGTAATTAGCTCAATAATTTGGTTGCCATGTTGTATAGGCGTTCCATCACTTTTCTTGAACCCTCTTTGTTTCCACACTGCACCAAACAGGTGGCATACACCATGAGCATATGCAGAATCTGTGTAAATATTAGCTACTGTGTTTTTAGCCAATTTGCAAGCTTCCGTCAAAGCCTTCAGTTCAGCCAATTGTGCTGAACAGGGTTGTTCACAGTGCTGACTCAGTACAGGAGTAAAGCTGTCTCCATCTTTTCGTATGACAGCAAAACCAGCATGGTTACCTAAGTGGTCTCTAAAACATGAGCCATCAACGAAATAATCTACGTCTGCATCAACAATTGGTGTTGATTCCAAATCTGGTCTCAGACGAGTAAATGCTAGAGAGACAGAAACACAATCGTGTGGTGTTCCTTCCCCTTCCAGCGGAATAAAGTGAGCTGGGTTTGCTGTGGCACATCTTTTGATTGTAATGTCTGGGAAAGTCAGTAACGCAGAGTACGCTAAGCATCTGGCCTGTGTTAGTACAAATCGTCCTTGTTCTAGTAATTCAGCAGTCTTGTGATGAGTGTAAATAGTGACTGGATAACCCATGGTAATAGTTGAAGCTTTGTCATATGCATAATATACTGCTGCTAAACCTTGTTGATAACATGGAGGGTACCCTTGTGCAACATTATCCAATTTGGTGCTATAATAAGCAATAGGTTGTTTTTTGCGTCCACTACAAGTTTCTTGCATGAGGACAGCAGAGGCAAATCCGTCAACTCTGTCTGCCACATACAGATGGAATTCTCGATCATAATTTGGGATGGCCAAGACGGGAGCCGTTTGCATTTCTTTCTTTAATGTGTTGAACGCTATCAGTGCCTCAGGATCCCAAGTCAGGCGCGCCTTCAAATTTTGTTGGCCTGCATATTTCATCAGAGCTCTCAGTGGGGCTACTTTAACAGCATAATCTTCAATCCAATCTGCACTAAATCCTGTCATGCCTAAAAATGTCATCATTTGTCCCACAGTTTGTGGTTGTGGTGCTTTACTTATTCCTTCCAATTGGCTAGGAGAAATTGCCTTGGTTTGGTGGGCAATCAATCGACCCAAGTATTCAACTTGCGGCTGACAATATTGCAATTTTTCTTTTGAGGCCTTGTGGCCGCCTTCTGCTAGTTTGGTTAGCACTTTGATTGAGTCCTGATGACACTGTTCTAGCGTTGCTGAGCAAATGAGGAGGTCATCTACATATTGGATTAGGGTACTGTCTAGTCTTAAATCTTCCAAGTCTAGTTTTAAAACCTGGTTGAACACATGAGGCGAGTGTTTGAATCCTTGAGGCATTCTAGTGTATGTATACTGTTTACCTTGGTAAGTGAAGGAAAAAAGGTGTCTGCTTTCTTCCGCTAGTGGAACACTGAAAAATGCAGAGCAAAGGTCAATCACAGTAAAATAATTGGCAGCAGGTGGAACATTCGTCAACAGAGTGTGTGGATTTGGCACTTCAGCTGGCCAATCTTCAACTACCTCATTTACTGCTCTAAGATCATGGACAAGTCTCCATTTTGATTTATTAGCTTTTTCTACTGGTAGGATCGGGGTATTACAGTGACTCATGGTTTCAATCAATACTCCTGCTTCCACTAGGCCATCAATTGTATGTCTTATTCCTTCTATTGCTTCACGTTTCAAAGGATATTGTTGTTTTCTTGGCAATTGTATTCCATTCTTCACTTTGATTCTAACGGGGTTTGCTGATTTAACTAACCCTACGTCAGTGTCATGTTTTGACCATAAGTTTGGGGGTACCTGTCTTTCCATATCCAACATTAATTCCTCTGTCCTAGATTTAAGATCACCTTTCTCTTTTTCTTCAACTATCAGTTGTGGGATCCCTACCATGGTAGTAGTACAGAGAATTTTAAGATATGTCATGTCATCTGATTGAAAGATATAAGGGTTTTCAGTGGCCTTCCAGCGTTTTCCTTTTGCCTTCACTATCATTGGGCCTAAATCTTGTGTTTGACATCCCTCGTTTGTCAACAGAGTAACATGGGGAACAGAACTCTCTACCTTAAACCAAGTATTTGTGAACTCACAATTATCTACCTGTAATGCTGCTCCTGCTGGGCCTATAATTATTGAATTTGAGATCAAACCCACAGATTGACCTTTAGTGCCCTCTAACCATTCCTGCTCTATTTCCTCATCTCTTAAGGGGTCATATCTCATGGTGCAGTGATACTCCGTTTTGGGGGTCGTAGGTTTCTGGAACTGTGCCTTTATGTATTTTCCCCATTTTCCCAGTGTTTCTTCTACCCCTTTTTGAATGTTCCCTATCCAATACACATTAGCTTGCAAGTCTTCTGGTTTAGTTTCACCTATCACTATCATTTGTCTTAATCCTGACTTCTCTATGTATATTCCTTCTGGGGAGCACCAAATCTGTAGTTTCAATTTGCAAATGGCATCCCTACCTAACAGATTGACTGGTGTCTGCTCTGATACTAGCACAGGAATTTTGATTTCAGAGTCTTTAACTTTGATGCTGACAGGGGCCGTCATTGGTATTAACTGTGTCAGTCCCGAGAATCCTACTGTCTTAACGTATTTTCCAGACCTGGGGAGGTGAGCGGCATAGTTTGGACTTAAACATGTGTAAGTTGCCCCTGTATCCAGCATGATAGGTACTGTCTTGTCCTCTATTTCCACTTTCAGCATAGGCTCTTCGTCAGCGTTAGAAGATAGCATTGGCAGCTGACTCCTCCCCGTAGGATTCTCTGGGCACCCCTAGTATCCTTGATCTGGGCCCCGCCATGGGTTGACCGGACCTGATATCTGGTGCTGGTTCATGGGTCTTTGTTGCCAGGGCTGTTGCATTTGACCTTGCATCACATCTTGTGGCCATGGATTCACGTGACAATTTCTCTTGGTATGTCCAGGTTGGTTGCACCCCCAGCATAGGTTTGACTGGTCACTGTTCCTTTGTTGATTGTTGTACATCCTTCCTCTTCCTCTTCCTCTTCCCATTGATGTTATTGATCTGCCTCTGTAGTCTGGCTGTTCAGGCAGGTAAACCACAATGGGTCCATTTGGCTGTGGTGGCTGACTGCTGCTGTGTGGGATGTTCTGATTCATGTTGGCTGGTACTTGTTGCATGACTTGTGCTGGCTGTGGCATCATTTGTGGTTGTGGCATTGCTTGTGGCTGTGGCACTGCTTGCTGCAGCATCTGACTTGGCACATCCACGGTGGCCATTACTGCAGACAGGTCTTCAGTGTCCTTCAGGGCAGCTTGAACCTTCTTTTTCTTGTTCACCAGCTCGTCCAGCTGTAGCTGAGTCAGTCTTCTTTGTAGCTCTCTTTCTTGACTTTTTAGTTTCAGCTCATTTTTGCGATATTGTTCTACTGCATGAGCCACATAATCGCTGAACTCTCTTGTTGGCTTCGAGCTCAGTCCAACCACATCTTCCAGCTTAGCCTTAACCGCGGGGGGCATGGCATCAACTATAGCTTTCCTGAAGAGTGCTGTCATGACTGGGTCTTTTTCAGGATCCCTTTCCAGCTCCTGCTTCCATCTTCGTGCTTGTCTCTGGACATAAGTGATGGGGTTTTCTTCATCCCCAATTTGTTCTCCTTTCAGCATCTTGGGGTCCATTTGGGTTGGGTATTCATTTCTTAGGGCACGCCATATGTTAGCCCTGTGTTTGTCCAGAGGCACAGCATCCATTATTGTTGCGTCCACTGCTCCTGGAATTCCAGATGCCCTCAGCAACTCATTCATCTTGGCTCCTCCCACACATTTTGCCAGCAATGCCTTGACGTCCCCGACGGCAAGGATCCGTCCCATTGTTTCTTCTTCCAAGAGCTTAATCCACTTTCCTGCCCCTTCATGTAGGTCAGGTAGGCGAGCAATCAGTCCTTCAAGATCCTGTCCTGCCCATGGGATGTATTGTCCTTGTTGTCCTTTGATCAAAATGGGGCATTGTGCATGTTGTCTGTCAGGGGTCTCTTTGTCCTGGAATAAGTCGAATTTGGGAGTCCAGCCCCTAAGATTTCGTCCTCTTTGCCAGTATGGTGTACTATCAGGTAAGTCTTCCAGCAGGAGGGTGCCAGTCACTTTCTTGTACTCTCGGCAGGGGCTGGAGGAGCGAGATCTCACAGGATGTTTCTGTGACTCTTTCCAGTGTTGTTGGTGTCTCTTCTTCTCTGTCCCCACAGCGCCGAAAGAGTCCCGCATGCGCCTTTCTTCTTGTTTGATTCGTTCGTCAGTTATACGGATCTGCCGGGTGAGTTCATCATAGTATTCAGCACGAGCATGTGAAACATCTTTCCTCACCTTCCTCTTTACTGCATTGGGAGGTCCTTGAACAAGGTTGTGGTCTGCCTCTTCTTCCTTTTCCTTCTCTTCAAGGCTGTGCAACGCTTCCTGTGCATGGCAGTATGGGTTTTCTAGGGTGGGACCCTCATTGTGTGTGGTGTGGGGCTCGCCTGTCCGTTCATCGCTTGGGCCTCCCTTGCATTCACTCCTAATGACCCATTCGTCTTGTTCTTCATTTCTGCTCACATCCTCTTGTTCAATAGGTGTTCCCCTTCTAGAGACTGGCTTTCTGGATGCCTCTCCCCTGTCAAAGTTTCTTATTTCCACTTGCTCTTGTTCTGCCCTCTCTCTTTCTTCTCCTTCTTCATCATCCGCAAAGTCCACATGGCCTTCTATTTTCACTGTACCAGTCATCAGAGGCAGCTGTTTCCCAGTCATATCATAGGGTGGTGCATAAGGGGGTGGGGTTTCTATCTTAATTTCCTCTTTCTCTTTTTTATTTCTCATCTCTTTTAGTAATTGTATTCCTACATCTCTAAATAACTTTAGCACCTCCTGCTCTTTGTCACGTTTTTCCTGTCTTTTCTTGCTCTTATCTTGGGCTTTGTGGTTCTTTATTAATGCTCCCATTTCCCTACACATAGCCAAATCAAATGTTCCCTCTGCTGGCCACTTAGTGTTTAGTTTTTTGGTCCTTTTTTCCCACTTTTTTGACAAGTTTTTAATGGTATCCCTACATATTGGATATTGAGACGCCAGTTGCTCCACTGGTGGCTCTTCTTGGGGTGACATCGAAGCCATCGTCTCAGCACCTTACTGTCTGTTCTTTAGGTTATTTGAACTGAGATGCAATCACTCAATTTTGATCAATTCAGGTATCTGTTTTGTCTTTTTGAAATATTTCAAAATAATTCGTATTGGTACCTCAGACAGTGGCCTCGACGTCACCTCTCCTAGTTTGCTGTATGTACTGTCTTTCCAAATGATGTCTTCCCCCAGATAAATTAACTCGAAGTCCCAGGTTATGATTTCCCCAAACCACCGGCCTCGTGCAGTTATTTCTCCTCCCCTATATTGATAGGTGAGAGATGGAGTCAATTTTACTTTGCTGCCTTTTAACATGGTTATTGATATGTTTAATTCTTCTTTGGTGCAGGTTTCTAACGCTAAGGGTTCAAATAATTCAATCAATGTCATTCGTTCTTTTTGAGTCAAATTCCTCTTCCCCCTATTTCCTCTCTTGCCTGATCTATTCGACCATCCTTGCCACATTTTCAGCTGCTACTGTTGCCACTGGCACTTCCTCTACTTCCTCCTTGTTCTGTCTTATTTCTATCAGCAGATGGTGAATGCTGTTTGGGTTGTTTCTCAGCACTATCAATACCACCAGCTTATCCAGCGTCCAGTTGTCTACTAAGACTGGTCTGATTTCCCCTTCACTTCCTACTTCAACAATAACATCACTTTCCCACTTCACTGGCCTCACACATGACCCCACTATCATGTAAATGTTCTGTAGGATTGTTGAGCCCCCCAGTCCTGGTGGCCAGAAATGTGCTCGATTGCTTTTCAAATATGGAACACACACTGGGTTTAATTTTATTTCTGACGTTACCATCAGCGCATCCAAAAGGAGAGATTTGGGTAGCTCAAATTTGTTTAAGTGCTGTCGCACAACTTCATGCGTTATTTGGCTCTTGACTACTTTAAACCAATCTATATAGGGCCATTCCTGTTCAAGCTGATCAATGTTTGTTATCTTAACCAGATCTCGCAAGAGTTCATCTCTTATTTGGTCTGTTAGTATTTGTCTCTGTCCTTCCTCATTTATGAACTCTCTTTCTAACCAGAAATGATTTTTTATGCCTTTAGTCAATTCTGATGCTTGTCTTAGTTTTTCATCTTCTCCCTGTCTTCTGATCCACCTCATATGTCTCTCCCTCTGATAATCACTGAGTCCGTCCCACATTTGTTCTGTTTTTAATGTTTCAAAAAGCTTTTTGTTGCTTGTAGCTTTCCTATCCTCTTTTAGCTATTTTCCTTTCTTGCTCTCACACTTTCACACTTTTTACTCTCTTCTCATTCACACACACACAGGATTTCACTCACACACTTTTCCTGACAGTTAATATATTAATAGGCCTTTTACTTCTTGCTTAACAAAGGTTTCGTCTCTTTGTCTGGATCACAGAGCTCACAATCTGGCAGATGTCCAAACAAACGACAAAACCAATATCTTGGAATATTCTTTGCCTTATAATTTTTATACTTCTGAGATTTTTCTTTACCGATTAGATTTTTGCCATCCATCAATTTCTTCAATTAGTCTATTAATCCATGGTTTGAAGCTTTTTATTCAATGTGCACAATTTTATTACTGCTATTCTCTTTCTTCCTCAATCTTAGTTTCTCTCTCTTATCAATGTTTCAGGGGCTTTTTGGCAGTGTGCCCAGTTTTCAGCCTGCAGGCTCACTCTGTCTATTTTTAGAACTGGGAGATCCCCTCTTTCTTTCTCTATCTAAAGGATTTTTACCTTTTCTTATAAGCTTTTTCTTTTAATTTCAGGCGCCTATGTTCAATTAGCTTTTATTACATCAACTTTTTTGTCAATTTTAACGGTCTTTTTCTATCTTTCTGCAGTTTTTTCACTTTCTTGTGCTATTCTTAGGCCGGCACACTCTTATACTCACAACACAAACAACAATTAAAGCATTTCAAAGCATATCTTCATCACTCATTCCAACAGATTTACCGCTCTTCTGGTAACCTGCCCCCTATAGCTCCTCTTATAGGGTTTCAAACATTCACACAGGTAAAATACAGCTCCTCTTGTAATATTACCCCTGTGGCTCTTCTCACAGTTTTTAACATTCATTCAGGCAAAAGCACAATTTTTATGCTATATTACCCCCTACAGCTCCTCTTGCAGGTCTCATTCACTCGTTCATGCCTTCATTCATACACATATATGCGTTTTTCTTCCTTTTGACCCAAAACCTAGACTTTTATAATCAATTTTCACTTTATCTTTAGGTTCGTTTTTCGGCAGGGTTTTAATTTCAACAATATGTTAAAATATTTACCAACCAAGATGACAGCTCTGTCAGAGACCACACGAAACAAATTAAGCAAAAAGCTGCTTACCTTAGTTTTTTGGTCGACCGTTTGTTTCGTGCGATCTCCACCAGAGGGCGTCACCCACGGCTGTCCCCTCCTCGAAGACTCCTGGCTGGCTCGCCAAATATGTCGTGGCCAATTCGTGGTTCAATCTCAATTTTCAAAGTCTGGTTGAGTTCTCAGAAGAAATCTTTCAGAGTCGAGGTTTCAGGTCTCAGAAGAATATAACTTTATTGAGCAGTTCAACAAAGTGAGAAGCCAGCTGGACATTCTGATCTTACAATGGTCAGTACTTGGTTCTTATACATTTTCTTATCTTTACCTGTCCAATTAGTGCCTGTTTTGTTATCTTTTCCCCTTTGCTCCTCCCCACTATTTCGCCACAATTGTTGTTCCAGACTCGCTGTCTCGTTTCTAACTGTGGCCAACCTTTGGTACATATATTTTTTAAAAATGATTACATACACAGTTTTAAAAGACCTTTGCACCTTTGCTATTGTTTCTCTACTGTTGGTTTCCTGTTTTTGTTTTCCATACATGTAGACATACACTTGTTTTTCCATACATGGCGACATACAGGGTGTCTAGGTGCTTTCCTGTTTTCTAGTCTTCTCTTACATCATCTTTCAGGCCTACTTTCATTTTGTGATACATGTATAGGGACAGCAGAATTCTCCAACACAACCTATACAGTTCAGAGTGCTCTTTCTCACTCTGTCCAGTCTCTTCTCCATAAAGAGCAGCAAAGTGTGGACACAGTCCATGTTGACTCCGCTGGACTCCTTTGAACCTTCGGATAGGCGAACGGATAGCAGAACATCCAGGCATTGCAGAGGGAGCGCTGAGAGGACATTTACTGTGTGTCTGTGGACATTCAGCACAAAAGAGTTATAGAGATCAATAGGATGAGACCTCTCAAGACTTCATCACACTGGTTTAATTCTCACTCTCACCCTTGCAGCTCCTCTTTTCTTTCCTCTCCCTCACAGTTCACGAGCAGACAGTGACGCAGGACTGCAGCTAGGTGACGATACAAAGCCGCAGCCTCCTGTGGCCAGAAAAGAAGAACCCAAAATGTTGAAAATAAATTCCTTAACAGATGGGCCATCCTGTTGGTGTAGATTTTCATGCCCTCATCATATACCTCTTATTAGGTTGGAGAAAATAACTAAACTTTCAATCATATTAGTTTGGTTTTTTTTTTACGTACAATATCACAATTAAGTGAATTGGGATGAATTCATTTTTTTTCTTTCATTTTTCAAATATATTCAAAATTCCTGTGTTCTTAACATCCTCTTCCTTGTGAAGCCCCATACATGGCATGCAGAAATAAAATCGATATTGTGGCCACAAATTAAGAATTTGTTTTTATGACAATAATTCTTGGCCATGCATGTTGTATTAATTTGTTCTCTTCTTTTAGTTAAAGCAACTTACTAATCAATGCCACATTGTACTAATTCATTCCCTCATTTTAATCTAGTTAATTCATGGTCACAAATTAAGAATATCTTTTTTTTTTATCTTGTCTTATTTTATTTACCTCGTCTACTTCCTGTCTGTGCACATTATAGGTAATGTTGAATAGGATCTTCAGAATCTCAAGGGCACGTTGTGAAACCTCCTTACACACAGGGGGTGCTGTCAGGTCAGTCAGCACCTCATGCGTTTCACCCCAGCACACTTCTAAACACTGTTCCAGAGCTGCAGTCAGCATGGACACACCGCGCTCCTGACAGGAAGAGAAGGCACAGAATGAGATAATGAAGATATGAAACCCAAATTAAAAAGTCTCGTAACACTTTCTTTTATGTGGTCTGTGACTCTTAGGGGGTATACAGTGATACTGCAGGGGCTCCAATAAGTCTTAGTTTATCTCAGTTGCTTTGGTGCATTTCTCAGATCACAACTGAAATTCTCAAAACTACTTGTTCAACCTCCACATCATCTTGTCACTTGTGCACATCATAAAATCAATTTCTCATTCTTTTAAACAAATTGCAAATGCTTTGGTACATTAATGCAATTGATTATTATCAACTGTTTATGTCATGTTGATCAAAATATAGGCCTATTATACTATTTCTCTGTTGAATTCTCGTACTCTTCGAAACATCTTAGGCATTAGTTCCTTGCATAAGTCATTAAATGCAAAATGGTGGACTTGTTGTCATAAACTGTCAACCATGTTTTCAATACATTTCTATTAGACTTTATTTTGTAAATATGTCCTGAATTGATGAATTGCGGAGGTGAATTATGAATTTCACTAATGAAGGAAATAATAATGAATTGATAAATTAGGAAGCAGCAGGCAATTGTACATAATCAATTGCATGTATTTACCAAAGCATTGGCAATTTGTTCAAAAGAATGAGAAATTGCTTTTATGATGTGCACAAGTGACTATGATGTGGAAGTTAGTTATGCAAATTTCAGTAATGATCTGAGAAATGTACCAAAGCAACTGTGATAAAAAATTAAGGATTCAGGAATTTTATACAAAATTTAACAGTGAGTCCCTGCTCCTCTCCACCAAGGGGCCATTGGGCTGAAATAGTTTGAAGACTCCTGCTTCATGGGCACACATATGTATCACCAATAATATCCATTCCATATTACATATAGCCTATACGTATCACTGAGTGTTACCTGGCGGAGCTCTATCCTAAGTTCAGGCCGTAAAGCAGTCAAGAGAAACAGAAACCGCAGTTCATAAAATTGACCAATTGGAGGTGATGAGGAATGTATCCCCTCCTTAAGTCTCTCTGACAGGCCAGGGAGCAACCTGATGAAAAAAACAAAGCACAAAAGAATGAATCAGACAGAGTGCGTTTTCGCTAACAATATTGAATTATTTGATGTTACTGCACATGACAAAAAAAAAATGAACATCTTAAATTTTAAGCTATACTTCAGGGTGCTGGCTCTCTCTTGTGCTTTCGTGCTGTTGTAGATGACATTGCACAGAGCCTTTATTGCCTCTTTCCTCCAGATCTCTCCATCATCATGGCCCTCCTCATCCTTTTCACCTCTGGCATCCCTCTTTCCTCTCATCAACATCCCACAGACCCCATCTTTCCTTATGCTTTCTTCATGGTGGTCGTTTTGTGCTCCAGTACAGTTAGATGTTAAATTCACAGGATTGAATTGCAAACATCCTTCACTGACCGAAGACTCAGCACAGGCTGCGGAGGCAAAGACTGAATCATCTGTCTCACTGAAACATGTTGGGCTTTGGGTATTGCTGTCATTATTTTCTGGGCGTGTCTCCGTCTCATTCTCAGGAGTGATGTCACTGTGGGAGGAGCCCCACTGGGCAGCCTCTTCTTCAGGCCAGGTAGGCAGGGTGGAGATTCCCCCGAGTCGAGCGAGAGTTAGAATGGCATAGTCTGTGATCAAGGGGGCCAAGGCCTTTCGGTCCCGTGAGATGATTCGCAGAGTTCGCAAACACACCCTCAAAACGCCCGGCTGCAGCCGCATGCGAATAAACAAGATCAGAGCTGCAGCAAGCCTCTGAAGGAGACCGAAAAGAAAATGGTTAAAAGGTTTAAGTTACCCCTAGCTGTTTCACAGACAGGGCTTAAACCTAGTCCCAGACTAAAATGCATGTTTAAGCTGTTTTAACTGAAAGCAATTTGCACTGGCATATCTTAAAATATGTCAGTACCATTGTTTGGTCTCAAGATGCACACCTGTAATGTTTTTTTAAGTAAACCTAAAGTTCAGCTAAAAATAAGTTTAGTAAAACTGTAAATCAATAATGATAATTTTAATGACTTCGTAACCATAAAATTTGTAGGCCTACATTAAACATTAAAGGTGTCCTATTATAGCCTGGCTCCGCCCTCCTACGCACTTCCGCTCAATTTCATTTTCCTTCAGTACTACGTCTGGGATTGTGCTGTAGACTTTGGTTTTCTCCGATCAATTTTTTGTAGGGCCAATCAGCGAACAGAGGGAGTGGCTGAGAACGATGACGTTGTGCGTTATTTTGAGTTGTAGTTCAGTAATGGCAGCGGAGAAAGATGCGAGCGAAGCCATTCGGTCCGTTGTAGCAACTCTGCCGAATATTAAGAAGTTAAAGCCGGAGCAAGAACAATCTTTGCTTAGGTTTATTTTGGCCATGATGTTGTGGCCCTCCTCCCCACGGGGTTCGACATACATCACGAGCAAACGTTAGCGATTGGTGGCAGATCCAGAGTGACTCTGGGCAGATCCAATAGTTTTAGACTTCAATAGAGTACCCGCCTACAAGGAAGTTAACGATTGTCAATGGAGCGGTGCCAGACTCTCTGTACAAATGAAATGTACGAGAGTCTGGTAGAACCAGGCTAGTCCTATTATGCCCCTATTACGAAGTTGCGGCATTTTCGATTAAGCCCCTCCTTCCGATAATACGAAATGTGCTGTGATTGGTTAGCTGGCCAAGTGTGTTGTGATTGGCAGCGCTTAGCCGTGTGGTCCGGGGAAATGTGATGCCCCTTCATAACGGCGAGTTCTACCAAAGGTTCTACTCAGATGGCGTCAATTTCAAAGTTATGACTTCATAACATCCGGAAAAAGTGCGTTGTAGTCCGACTCTAAATGAGCCGTTCGTTGTAGTTCTTCAAATGGGAATTCTGTTAAACAAATATCTCCCTTTATAGTGGACTTTGAGCTTTGTCACCTTGCAGATTTTTTTATGCTCAAAAAGCTACATTACACGCTAAAGTTGAAAAAGCAGGACCCCTTTAATATGGCACTATGCATGTGTTTTTAAAGTCCAGGTTTAAAATGCAGCACTTAATTTTATACAAAATTTAACGGGGAGTCCCTGCTTTCTCTTCACAGTGATGATGAGGCCCATTGGCATGAAAAAGCTTGAAGACTCCTGCTTTATGGACAACAGGACAACTAAAAATGTTAATGTAAGGAACTGAAATTCATGTAATTTTTAACTAGAAAAGATAGTTAAGACAAAAGTTTTAAAGAATGTTTTCTTAATAAGACTTTGTTTGATATTTTGAACAAAGTTTGAACGTCTTTGAGAAAACCTTTAAAGCCTTCAAGTTGGAAGGTTTATAAATAGATTATAGAATGACAGAACAATTGATAGATAGAACAATAAATAGATTTTTTTTCTATTACAATTGAATAAATTACGTAACTTCCTGTGAGGCGTGACCATCTTTATTTAAATTCTAAATCAATTGAAAGGATGAAAAATTCTGAAAATTAACTTGAAGAAATGGGGTGTGTCTCAATCAGCTCCCATTCAGTAGCCTAGTCAGGGCACTGATCAGGGAGACGGCCTTTTAAAGGCATCGATGCTCACTATGTTCCCTTAACGGAAGTTCTGAAGAGCAAAACATAAATCATACGGGCCAACTCGCATGCTATGTTTTTTAAAATACAAACAATTATTTAATTGTATTTCAGCCTAAACATACATGGCTAGACAGGTAATTAACATAATCCAGCAAACATAATTTATTTACGGCTGAAATGTTGCACGGATTTAACAAGCAAAATATTTATCATAATGTATTTAAATAACATTAAAAATGATGTCAGAAAGTTATCAGCTCTGATGTTGTTCATAAATACCAGTAGTGATGTTGTATAATGAGGACATTGTCAGTCACATCGCCGGAAATAGTCATCAGTGTCCCAATGTGTAGTGAGTCAGAGTTCTTACTGTCCTTAGTGTCTGAATTCATGTTGATGTACTGATTCACAACCTAGGAAGCTATAGGAGCTGATTGAGACGCACCCATAGATGTGATTCTGGGTTGTTCATTTACTTTTGGTCATATTGTTTGAAAGAAGTTGTGTTTGACTCACCCTCCGCAGAACAAGATCTGGATCCTCATTCTCATCAAAGTCAAAATCGGAGTCTGAGTCTGGAACATACTCTCTCACTTTATTCCTACGGAACTGAGTAGAGAAGAACAAACACAAGTATACTTGTATACTTGTATACTTCTAATGTATACATTTACAAGAGAAAGTGTAGTTAGACAAACAGAAAAAAACAAGCTTTTGCAAGAACTGAGAGGTGACAGGGGAAGAATAAAGTCAATGACTACCTTCAAGCTCAAGATTCAGATTTTAAACACTGGCCTGCTTCTTAAGATATCAACAACAGAAGTTCATTTAAGACTAATAAAAGCTTCGGTTAGAATCCATGAACACAGAGGAGAGATTATAAAAGCTTTTGTGAGCACAGGCATGATGAACAGAGGTAAATGGCTTTTGTGAGTGTATGAGTACCAATAAATTATCTTTTTGACACACGGCACAATAATTGGTCCTCAGTAACAACAAAATAATGATCTCAAAAGAGTGAACAGGCCCTTCCGACACCGACATTCTGGGAGCCGGCATGTACAGGTGCCCCAGGGTGAGATAGACGGCGAGTATATTAGTTTCAGATTATCCACCTCTCTCATTTTTCTTCCCCACAGACATCTCACTCCCTTTTACAGCAAATACCTTTTCTTTTTCTTTATGTCATGTGAAAGATTTACCTCATCCAGCTCTCTTTGCTGCATTGGGCAAAAAGTGAAAAATCATGATTAAAAAACATGTTTGTGAGTATATGCACTGAAAAAATGAGATGAGGGTGAAGTGAGGGATAAAGATAAGTGAAGATGGATGAGTGAGATTTACATTATTAGCTGTGTTAATCCAAGCCATGTGTGTCCTCAGATTGAGGACAGATGGATAAACGAGGAAAGACTTTAGAATTTACCTTTCTTCTCTCCCTTTCTTCCACATCAAAAAAGAAACATTGCGAGTACTGTGAAAAACAGACGGATTATTAAAAGGTGAAATATAAGAGAGACAAAAGGATTTAAAGGCTCTGCAAATGCTAGACACATAAAACTTCGCTACATCACAGAAATTGTAAAATGACTGGATAAGTAATGAGAAACACCCTTCAGGTTTACCCCAGTTCTGTTGTCATGGAAACTGCTAATATCTGAGTGTTGTAGAAGTAGTAGAAGATTCTAACACAGTTTTTTGTTTCTGCCAGCACAGCGATTATCATATTGAGCACAGAATTAATCTTATTAAATTTAATTACATTTCTGCATTTCAGCAAATTGTATTTACCTGAGCGTTGTAATCATCCAGATGGATTTGAACATTGTCCTGGTCACCTTGTTTGATAAACTGAATAATCTTCTCCACGTCTAGAGGCATTCTTAATAATAATCAACCAACATACGACATATGTAAAGATAATTTACATATCTAAAGCAGTACTGATACAATCTTATATAATGTTTAGAGATGCATTCATATTCCTGCACTTACCCTCTGTGGTTTTAAAAATGTGTGATGGTTTCCCTGCAAACAACTCGTTTTAGTGTAGTGCTTGTCTTCATGGGTTCCTATCTGTAATCTGACAGGCCTCAGATTTAGCTTTGAGTTTTCCTAAACTAATCCCACCCATCCTCTCTCACTCATTCACAACATGCTCATAAATCTATTTCTGCCTCCACGATTGTGCATTTGGCCCTGTCTTTTGACGAATGTTTGCTGTTTTGTATTACCTTTCTTTGTTAATAATACAATTTATTGCAATAGTTATCCTCAGAACAGCAGCGCTAATTAGTGAGAAAGCCAATAGGGCCAGACAATAGGGAGAAGAAAAAGCTTGAGCAGCTATGCTGGCATTCAGACAACAGTGAGAAAAAGACAGGGTTGGAGAGAGAAAAAAATAGAGAGGGGGATAAAAGCAGTACACGTTTATATAAAGCTTAATAGGGGTAATTAAACAAAGTGGGTGTCAGAAAGAGAAAGGCTGGGATGACTGGGATAAGCTGATGGGGTAATTATTTGTACTGATTGAAGGTGATTCATTGAGGCTAGTTGTTCAGATACAGCTCACTGATGGACCCTCATAAAAAGCAGGTGAACAGAGAGACAGGACAAAAACGGAAAGAGAGAAAAGAACACCAGTAGGCTACTGGCGGGCTGGCGAAACACATTCATTCTTCTTGACAAGACACAATCAACCTGGCCAGACAGAAAGAGTTTATTTTTTATTTAGTTTCGTAATCTGTTAAGTTTCCTCAGAAGGAGAATGCACAGATCTGGATGGCTCCTGTTGTCGTTGTGTGCCGGCTCTCTGGTGACCCACAGTGGTGCGCTCGGGAATCGCAAGCTGTGCGGGATTCAGCTCGTGGAGGCGCTGCTGGTTGTCTGTGGTGAAAAGGGTCTCTTCTACCAACCTGGCAGGCGTGTCAGAGAACACCATTTCCGTATGCTTTGCTACACATGCATTTCTGTGTACATTTAAAATTGTGCATTTAGCATAGTTTTGTTTTTAGATGTGTGTGTGATCTATCTATCTAATCTATCTAATCTATCTAATCTATCCATCTATCCATCTATCCATCTATCCATCTATCCATCTATCCATCTATTCATCTATCATCTATCATCTATCATCTATCTATCTAATCTATAGTTCCGGTCATTTTTTTTTTTTTTTACAATTTTATTTAAATTTTGGGGTGACTGCAATTGTGTTAAGGGACTATAACTAGAGAAGAAAACCAGCAAATGTTTATTTAAAAAATTATTCGGTGGAACACCAAAGAAAAACATTTTTTGGTAAATGTTTAGGAAAGTTTTAGTGCACATTGACTTCCATTGTATAAAAACACTGATACATTTCTCTTCTTTATGTTCCACAGAAGGAAAAAAGTCAAATAGGTTTGGAATGACATGTTTATTTTTGGGTAAACTATCCCTTTAAGTCGTAAATAGCCTACAGTTTGAAATTAATAGGATACATTTATGATATAGGCTATTAATAAACCATTAGAATACCCTTGTAAAAAAAAAGGCAGCCTTTCAGGTGCACGCTTTTTGTGACAGTATCCAATTATGAATCCCTTGTAGCCATAGCCTACTTATTGGAAATTCATTCAGGTCACACTCTCTGTCTATGTGTTGTGTAGAACATATAAAGCTATTTGATTAATTTTATTTTTCTTCTAATTTATGACTGTCTGTGTAGACTGCTTTTGAATCCTTTAACTGTCTGTCTTTCAACAGGCATCATGTTGAGGAACAGCGCCCCCTTCCTGCGGCAGACTGCAGTGGCTGCTCAGAGTGGAGAGAGAGGCACTGACAGAAGCAGTGTTGCAAAGAGAGGAATTGTAGAGCAGTGCTGCCATTTCTTCTGTGACTATTATGACCTGGAGAATTACTGTAACATATAGAGAATCTAATGCATACACACTTCACCGTAATGACAGGAAATTTTCATTTTGAGTAGCCTACTGTCTGTCTGCAGGTTTGGGATATGGTTGGCCTATATGGATGGTGTACAGCAGTGAATGAAGGATTACTTGAAATGTTACACAATGGCCTTATTTTCAATTAAAAAGTTTGCAAATATTCAAAATCTAAACGTTTTTGTTGTTGGCTCAAATAGCACAATACTGCACAGTACAAATGATTCAGGCAGTTAATAATATTAAAATATTCATTACTGTATTATTGTAGCTCAAACAGTAAAATCATGGCAATAGCAACACGCAAGGGTCTTAGGATTGATTCCCAGGAATTGCATGAACTGATAAAAATGTAATGTAATTTGCTGTGGATATGTGTAGCCTAAGTATTATTGAAAAGTCTGGCCCTGGGACAATGATAAAACAATACAATTCGTTAGGCTATGTTAAAAGGTTTTTGAACAGTATTAAAATGCATAGGCTCCAATGTTTCCAAGATAATTGTAATGTGAACTTTTTTACAGTAACTTTCCAAAAAGTCTTTGCCGTTTTAATAATTGTTAACAATTAGTCAGTTGTTCGAAACATTTAGGCTAAATTTCCCAACCATTTAAAGACCCATTTTAAATCAGTAATATAATAAAATATTGTATGTAGGCTACTAGGCCTACTAAACATCAGGTTCAAACAATCACCATGCTATATAAGACCAGCAACAAAGGACTAGCCCTACATGGCATTTATGAACTATTATAATTTTAATGTAGCTACTATAGGCTAATCTTTTGACCCTAAAATTATTTTCTAGATTTTCTATGTTCTAGATTAGAATATATCGCTTTCATCACAGAGACATTTGTTTCTATTCGATTTGCGTCATCGCCACAGACAGAAGCTGTTGAGGAAAAACATCATTTCCCATAAGCCCATGCCGGCAGTTTCACAGAAGGGGAAGCAAAATGGCGGAATCGGATGGGATGGGCCTCTTATTGTGTTTCTAAAAGAAAAATGTTTCGTGCATCTACATGTCGTTTTAAAGTTAACATCAACACCGTGGGTGGTTTCAGAGTGTTTTTAGTTTTGGGATTCACCAGCCGGCTCATCTCTGCACTGTGAAGGTAAACGGCTCTCTCTTATAGCTTGTCTAACTTAGCCAGCCCGCTAACCCCTGTAGACGACAAATTGTAGGCAATAAATTATTGCAGCTAAAATGAGAAGGTTGCTTAAAATGAAGACTTGATAAGAAAGTCAGCTAGTAATACTAAATATATCCAACATGAGTATTGGCGGTTTTCTCATGACAGTTAACAATTGAGGAAATAGGTAGGCAAGCACTGCAGTGGAGAACACGTAAGTTACTAGATAGCATCGTATGTAGCATCATCTGAAATCAGTTTCATCCACTGTACACGATCAGTGCTGTCACTGGGTCAAGAATTGAAGCCGCAGTGTTGAGTGTCAATACAGATCATGCTTTCTGATCAGTTTACTCGAGTGATCAAGTTCCCATGAGTGGTCTTCTAGTTAAAGACAGATCAAATGCAGAAGTAGTTTTAACACATCCTTGTCAAAACGGGTGCAGCTCTATGATTGCTCAGAGCTGAGGTTTCAGATCTAGGCTATTCATAACAATAGTGTTGTGTGATGTGTGTTGTCTGCTATGTGTAGATGGGAACAGATGGACAGGCTGAAAAGGATGAAGTAGAAGTTGTGCCAGGCAAGGTAAGTGTCACATAAAGCGATATGAAACTGTCCTTGTTGGTGCAGGTGCAGGTTGGACAGTCACCGTGATCACATACTGTAGACGATGAGATGAATATTTAGTGTGCACAGCTCTCTCTCTGCTGAATTCACTGAATGTCTTCAGTCTCATGTACTTGTAGTCACAGACTGAACAATGTCCCGTTGAAGAGGAGGAAGTTGAGTCCAAAGCAGACAGAAGGACAGTTGGCTTAAGATGTTTCCAGGGAAACAGAGAGACCTCGGAGGATGAGCCTAGTGAACTGGTAAAGTAAAATCATTTACGCTATTTGCAATATTGTAAGTTATTAGGTTCTGTCTTGTTACATGCTTTGTCTGTCTGTAATTTACCCAGTTTGAAACCGGTGACCTGAGTTGACCCTTTAACCGTTGAATTTGTGTTACACTCTTGTAGGGGGCTGCTGTTGTTTCTTCCTTTGAACCTGTATTTCTTGTGCCTCAGATCAGCTCACAACCTCAGTACCTAGACTGGTAAGTGCTTAATTAAGCACACAAAATTCAAAATTGAGCTTGATAGTAGCTATTGATGTCCTATCCAAAAATATGACTTTGTTTGCTACTTAAATGATCATTTTTAAAATTAAAATTAGAGGTATTTGAGTGTTGTGTCAGTGATGTGTTGATTTTTATAAAAGATTGTTTTATTGGGTCAATCCGTGTCAAATCGACCACATTTTGTAAACTTCCCCTGCTCAAATTTTTTATTTTGTTAATATTTTTTCTGTAGAAAAACGCTAACGTAGACTAACCATGTTCCGTACAACAACGATGTTCCGTACAGATTAACTTTAACCGCCGATCGCTGAATAAATACCTCTAGGTCATACACAAAATACATATCTGTGTCGTCTTCATTTCTCCCTCTTTCATCCCCGATCAAAACAGAGACACTCCAGCTGTATGTTCCAGTGATATTTCAGTTAGTTTGCCAGGTGCGCCCACTTCGCTTGAAAATTGATCGTGGGCAAGCTATACTTCAGACAGCGGCTTGGGTGGGGAGACAACTAGAGCAACGAAAATGTACATTTCAATTTCATTTATGCTTTTCCCAGTATAACAGTCTTTATTAAATGAATATTATGCTATCACAAATTGTTAAATATATTACCCTTTTGTTGACTAAATGCTGTGAAATGGGGATTTTTAAACGATTGCGGCCGATGACTGTTTGGCGCCACTCTCAGGCAGCAAAAAAGGCTGCACGTCTGTCAGCAGTGCAGTGATGATGTTTATATTCATAAAGGGTCAATTAAGTTAATATTAACATAAATTGTTACATGATTAAATATTTTAACATTAAAATTAATCAGTTGACCGGTTAATTTTCCATTTCGCCGTTGAAAATAAGTTATTCGCTCTGTACGGAACACCATTATAAGCCTGTACGGAACATCGTTAACGATTATCATCTTCCGTACACAGGTGGAGGAGGTAGTTTTCCCCACTTTTCTCAAAAACTATTGGTCCAAAAGACATCAATCAAAGTGTGGACCAATCAATGGGTATTCCCCCGGAGAATGATCACACAAACATGCTAGTCTTGCTCTCAGAAACGGAGGAGTGGTCGCTGACGTGCGGTGATAGGCTAAAAGTGTACGGAACATGGTTAGTCTACGTTAAATGTTGTTACATTTACTGAGTAATCCACTATTTTGTGGAGGGGAGTCAAAATTACACATGAGATTTGGAGGCAAATTACAGGGGGTAAAATGACTTTAGAAAGACGGCAGCATCATTATTTTATTTTTACATAGAGATTGGTTGGTCTATTAGTAAAATCTGTTGACTTTAGCCATCTTTGTTTCATTACATGCCAATGGTGACAGTTAAAAAATGGCGAAATGCACTAATTCTGTTGTTGTTTTTTGCCTCAAATTTTGCATGCCTGTAACTTTTAAAGACAACTTGATATCCTTTTAGATTTTGGTTCTTAACAAACTTTTCTTTTGGTATCTTCATTTTTAAGATATGGTCATGTTAATGTGGCTCCATGGGTAAATTGGTCAATTGTAAACATTTTCAGTGATCAAAAACCAAATGTGGCACACTTTGCATACAGCTGATACTTTTTTTCTTTTAAAGAGGAATATCTGAAGAACAAATAATGTTGGAACTAGAAATGTATCTCGTGTTTTACTATCAACACAATTGTGTAGAACACATCTGTCTGAGTGCCATAAATATTACTTTTCCAAAGTTGATATGCATGTAACTCTAAAAGTATTCAAGATATCTTAATATCCTTCTAGATTCTCATTCTTGATAAATTGTCCTAGTGAAATCTTCATTTTCAAGGTCCTATATAGTTCAGTCCCATACGGTACCTCAAAGCAGCTCCATGTTACAATTGCTGAATTTTACTCATTTTCAGTGATCAAAAATCAAATGTGGTTCACTCTGCACACAGCTGATACATATTGCATTTAAAGAGAAATGTCTGAAGAATAAATAATGTTTAAACTATAAATGCACCTTCTTTCCCTCCATCAGAAGAATTGCATAAAACATAATTCTCAGAGTAAATAAAATCCACGGAAAATGGTTAAGTTGAGGCACATTAACTTGCTCTCAAACATGTATTTATAAGAATCTATATTTGAATCAGTTTTACGAGTATTTGGAAGATGGGATTTTGTTCATTTTAACAGCTTCTGAAGCTACCAAGAGTTCAAATAACGTAACTACATTTTACCACATTGATATCCCTATATCTATGGGATTGAACCATATAGGGCCTTTAAAATGAAGATTCCAAAAGAAAATTTTCATAAGAACAAGAATCTAAAATGACATTAGATATCTTTAACACTTCTTGAATTAAAGAAATGTAAACTTCGGGAAAATGTTTGTTTTTGGCACTTAAAGGGATAGTTCGGCCAAAAATGATATTTAACACATGCATTACTCACCCTCAAGCCGTTCGAGATGCATATGTCAATCTTGTTTCAGACGAACACATTTTCAGTTATTTTAGAAAATGTCTTAGACCCTTCAGTGGATATAATGTGAAGCAATGGGGTCCACCTCCTTCAAGTCCCAAAATGTGCATACATCCTTCACAAAAGTAATCCATCCGGCTCCAGGGGGATAAACGAAGGCCTTCTGAGGGTAATCCGTGCGGTTTTGTCGTAAAAATATACATATTTAAAACTTTATAAATGAAAATATCTGACTTCCGGCAACGATCGACGCGCGTTCACGGGTGATGGAAGTCGGCGTACGAGGTAGGACGTAGCGTAGGAACCGTCGTGACGTAGAACGAATGCGCCTGCGCAGGCAGAGAGCAGAGCAAAACAACGTCTACGGCACGACGTCACGATGTTTATGAAATATCTTTACGAAATTAAAATTGAAGTTGGCAATGTTTTAATCTAGAAATGCACTGTAGCTAAAGCCACATGTCATTTGACTATTTCAAATCTGAAGATAAGTCTAAAACTCTGAATTTAATTAAATGTTTTTCAAGATCAAGTCATATGACTTTATTTTGAGAAGACTCAAACATGCTTAAATATGGTTATTGTCATTTTCTAAGCATCCATTCAGTCTATTGTCTCTCTTGTTTTGTGGTCCCATTCAGTTTCAGTCTTCCTTGCACATTTATAGTTTTAACATTTATTTGTTGTTCGGATATTCCTCTCTAAAAGAAAAAAGTATCAGCTGTATGCAAAGTGACCCACATTTGGTTTTTGACCACTGAAAATGTGTACAATTTACTCATGGAGCCACATTAACATGTCCATATCTCTGCGATTGATCCACTGAGGGCCTTTAAAATGAAGATACCAAAAGAGAAGTTGTGTCAAGAACCACAATCTTAAAGGATATTAAGATATCTTTAAAGGTGCTCTAAGCGATGTCACGCGTTTTTTAGGCCAAAACATTTTTTGTCGCATACAGCAAACATCTCCTCACTAACCGCTGGCTGCCTGTCCCCTGAACACACTGTAAAGAAACGCGATCTCTGTAGACACAAACAGCAACAAAAACAAACTGGGCTAACCCGCTCCACGAAACATGACAAACAGTTCCAGCCAATCACTGACAAGAAGGACTTGGGGGCGGGGTTTGGGGGGGTTAGTGCGCGGATGAGGAGGAGGGAGGGTCTAGCTAGCCTCCGTTTTGTTTGACAATACTTTAAACATCAACAAGAAGTGACGTCACCCGACATCGCTTAGAGAACCTTTAATACTGAGTTACAAGCATGCAAATTTGAATATAAAAAAACACAAGAAGTGCTTTTTGCCATTTTTGAAGTCAACAGATTTTACTAATAGACCTATCAATCTTTGTGTAAAAATAAAATAATGATGCTGCTGTCTTTTTACACCCCTCTAATTTGTCTCAATCTCAGGTGAAAATTTGAATTTTGACCCCCCTCTACAAAATAGTGGATTACTCAGTAAATATATGTCTGTGACATTTAATATTTTGGCTTTCATCACTATTAATGTTTGTCTTTTTACAGAAAAAAAAAAATTTGTATTTGCAGGGTGCTGGCCTATTAAGGCAAAACGCAGTACACATTTTGTCAAAACATTTAGTTGACTGTGGTGAGATTAAGAGAAATTATATCTCCATGTCAAATGATATCAGATCATTCTGTCAATATTCAGTCAAAAAACTTGCCATTATATCTCTTCAATTGCTCCACTGTATTTCATTGTTTAATTGTTGGTGCATATTGCCATTGTATTGGAGAGTTATCAGCAGGGACGTGCACAGGAATTTTGTGGGGCAGTTGCTCTGACCTGAAAAAAGGGCACTACCCCCAAAACTCACGGGCTATATGAAGGAATATATTCAGTTGAATTTTGCCCATACAAATTGCCTTATCTGATCGTGTTTATTTCCAAACGCAATGCCTCATATTATGGTCTTATTATTATTTATAAAGATTGCAAACGTCAAAGATGACAGGTTTATGATATACAACTTTGTAAACAGTATACAAAATGTATTAACAATATGTTAAATGTCACCAAAATACACATGAGAAAAAGAGTTCCTCATATTATTGTTTATTGTTTTTTAATTATTATTATTATTATTATTATTATTATTATTTTTTTTTTAAATAAATAATCTGGATTGAATTGACAGATGGGGAAAAACTCGCTTCTAATAAAATAAAATAAAATGCTTAGATTTCGGAAAAAATACAATCCTTTTTTAACCTTTTGGCTTCCCGTACATTCAATTGTGCTTTTTGCTCATCTGGGCAACTACGCATGATTTGTAGTATGATTGCGTAAAGGGAACAGGAATTCCGGTAAGGAACAGAATCGACTGCTACACCCAGTGCCGATCCTGACCTCCCTGGGGCCCTAAGCAAAATTCTGCTAAGGGGCCCTCTGATGTCGTGAGCTATGTAAACCATTTGCCATTGCCACAGTCACACCTGACACTTCAGCACTCCCATCCTCCCCCCTTTAAACAAAACAGTCTAGTGATCGACCGATATATCGGCCGGCCGATATATCGGGCCGATATTTGCGGTTTTTACGTGTATCGGAATCGGCCGATACGCGGCTGCTGCGTTCGCCGATAGTTTTTTCCCGGCATTATTTATAGACAGGCGTCCACAGGCAGCTCTGTGCTGCTGGAGACGCTGCAGTTCACGTGCAGACTCTGCACTGCCCCTCCCCCACTAGCAGAGTGCAACCTGCGCTTCAAGATAACGGTAACTTTTAAACTTTTAAAGCATCTTTTAACTGTTTGACTGCTGAAATATTGTCAAACACTTTGAAAATGGAAACACGTTGCTCTATAACTGTTATGTGGTTGCAACTATATAGCTAAGCAAGTTTGTGGGTCCAAATGGAAATCGCGAATGACTCGTCTATAAAACTGCTTGCTTGCCATTGTATTTAGGGAGCTGCAAATTGCTGTAGGCTATCCGTTCAGTATGCATTAGGGCTGTCAATGAATATTCTAAATACGAATATATATTCGAATAGTTTAAAAAAACTGAATTTTAAAGGTGAAAATTAATATTCGAATGTGGAAAAACACGCCCGCGGTGGCAGACTAACGTTACCACAGCACAGCTCGCTCGGAGCGCTCAGTGTCGGTTCTATGTACTGTGAAACTTCAATGAATGTATTTGTTTCAATCACTGAATGAAGCCTGCTATATACCTTAAATTGCTTGCACAAAACTCTTGATCAGCACTCAACATTTGTTTGTTGTTGTTCATTTAAACCGGTATGCGCGGAGAGCGTGAGGGTGAGAGAGAGAGAGAGAGAGAGAGAGAGAGAGAGAGAGAGGGAGAGAGAGAGAGAGGGAGAGAGAGAGAGAGAGACAGGGAGAGAGAGACAGGGAGAGAGAGAGAGAGAGAGAGAGAGAGAGAGAGAGAGAGAGAGAGAGAGAGAGAGAGAGGGAGAGGGAGAGAGGGGGAGAGAGAGAGAGAGAGAGAGAGAGAGAGAGAGAGAGAGAGAGAGAGAGAGAGAGAGTCCGGGCGAGCCAGAGTGAGCTCTGCGGTCTTGGCCATTAGTTGATTTACTCGGTTTTTTTTGTAGTAATACGTTGTCAAATATGTTTAAACTCAAATAAGCTACTTAATACTACTAGTTATGTCTCTTTGTATTAATTTGTCCTGTTATTGACGTAATGCGCGTCATTGACCAAATACACGACGATATGTTCAAATATGTTTTTTTAGAGGGAATATACAAACGCCATTTGAGCAATTTTGACAGCCCTAGTATGCGTACGGTAACTGTTACGAACACTGGTCATAGGATTAAGTAATTCCAACGTTGTTCCGTGCTTTTTGTGGGATGTTTATTCAGCGACCACTGGCTGAGGTTTGGACGCGTGTGGTGTGTGTATCCCTCGCCATCGCAGTGATATTAGAGACTAGACATGCTCATTTTATTTTATGTAGAAAATTTAAACCATGGCAGTAAATAGTTCGTTACTTTTAAAATGAAGTACAGTGTGCACTGTGCACTTTATTATGCTGGTTGCTACTGTGTGCAATAGTGTAATTATTTTATTTATGCTTAAATATTTATTTTCAGCAGTGAACTTTTTTTTGTTCTACCTCATGTTTTTAATATTTGTTAAATATTGTTTATCTACTTGTTCTTGTTCTACCTCACATGTTTTTAATATTTGTTAAATATTGTTTTTTTACGTTAAATAAATGTTACTTTTATTAAATTGAGACCTGTAACATTTGTTAACATCATGTCATTTTTATGATGTAAATTGAGGGAGCAAAATGTATCGGCTCCAAATATCGGCTCAAGAAAATCGGCAGCCCGTATCGGTCATCGGCTAAGGCTGATGGGAAAAAAATCGGTATTGGTATCGGCACTAAAAAATCCATATCGGTCGATCCCTAAAACAGTCAAATAATAAGTACAACAATATAGAACAGAATGAGGTTCAAACACACAATATTTATTGAATAGAGTATTTTCTATAGAATGTTAAGATAATAAGTGAATATTATTAAGTAAGTGAATATTAACGTAAACATAAATAAGAAGAAAATAATAAATAATAACCCTGAGCTTTGGCTTTTGGGATTAACTTTGGTTCTTTCTACAGCCTGGGCATTTTCGGCATCAGTATGATTTTTTTTATTATTTTTTATTATGCATGTTGAAGCAATTCTTGATTTATGGTTATTATTTACTGAGGGATGTGCATCCATTTTGACCAGTATGTCCAGCTAATCAACATTTTTAATTCAATATAGCCTATAAATCAATAGTCAATCAATGTCAAATTGTCAATACATTGCTTTCTATCTTGCATAATTAGTGCAGTTGTTTAGAGTTTGTAACTACACTGAGACTTGATAATCAGTGTCTTGTTTTAAAAGTATAATGTGTACTTTGATTGGGAGTGGCATCATTCACGTGCATGTATTGTACAGTATGTCTGGTCTCCACATATTTCTGCTTGAAAAATGCGAGTTTCATTTAGGCAACGCGCATATGAACGCATGATAACACCCGCGGTTATGTTTTCCGAGCTGCAGTAAAAAACACCGTTGCACTTTGTCGTTTATCAAAATCAAACGTAATAAATAATTGTATTTTACTCTCACTTTTGTCAGCCACAAAGTGATGCAAGAGATGCACTGCCTGCCCAGCTAGGTTAGCAAGACCGAAAAACATCAAACTTTGCTGACATCAAACTTAGAGAGGAGAGAACACAAGTTTACCTGATTGTTGTTCCCGCAATTCACTCTCATGGTTTTTTTCTTCTTCCTCTTTTCATGACCAGAAGGATAGTTTCGCTTCATTTTGTCGTAGATGTTGTAGCTACACATTTGACGGCGCGCTATGACTATGACACGAGATGGAGGCGTGGCCTTAAGTAATTTGCGTGGCCCTACGCCGGTCGCGTGCAGTCTATGGTCGCGTGCAGCGTTTGCCCTTCATACTGACTTTCACTTTCGGTGCCCGAATGGAAGTGAATGAGGCTTTGCGATTTTTTTTTTTTTTTTTTTATCTAGGCCTACGTGAAATTCTGCATCCATTGTACGATTTAATTTTTTTCTCGGAAGGGCAACTTGAGTGAGAAGGGCAACTTGAGTGAGAAGGGCAACTTGAGTGAGAAGGGCATATGGGCAGTTGCCCGGGCAACCTGAGCAACCCCCCTGTGCACGTCCCTGGTTATCAGATCAGTGTCACCATTTTCACCAGAACAGGTTATTTAACCATCCAAATGATTTCTAAACGGTTTTATTAAGTTGAAATAGTTGCCAAGTTCCCCTTTAACAATGTGATTCGAAAACTATGAATCTTCTTGTATGAAGGAAATTATAATATAATAGTTTTGTTTTCTTCTCCTTTAGTGACTTTGATGTGGAGCTAACAGCAGAGGTGAACATAGAGGATGGCGCATCTCTTGCTTTGTTGACATCTGTTACCCCAAACCTTGGTTACCAGAAACCAGGTAGGTTCAAGTCCGTACTTTGTTTATGATCATGTAAATAGTAATATGTGATCAAAGTTACTAATTTCTTTATTTTCTGTCTTCTATAGGATCTTTCTTGAAAGGATATTTTCTCTTTCCAGCATCTTTAAGGAAAAAGAGAGTCTCTATAGACAGTTCTTTGCCTTCAGGCTCTTTTCCTGGATTCTGCTCAAGTGTAATTCAAGCCTCGGGACAGATGCAATTGCCCTGTTCCCTCAAAAACTCTGAGAGGGTCATAGAGATGGCCAAAAGCCCTCTGCCCTCATCACCCTCCAACTCACCATCATCTCCTTCATCTGCTCCCTCTTCCCCCTCCTCCTCCCCCTCATCGTCATCTCCTGGTGGAATGAGTACAAACTACCGTGAGGATGAAGACCGATGCCATGCTGGAGACAGCAGAGCCAGCAAAGGAACTGGAGACTTTGTGTCATCCACTTCGTCCTCTTTGATGCCATCATCAATGGCTATGCCACCTTCTTCTTCTAATCCTTCACTCCATGCATCTTCATCATTCACACATCCATACAATGATGGACAGAGGGAGAGTTTAGAAAATGACATATATGATCCCTTTCACCCAACAGAGGGTGAAGGGGAGAGAGACCGGGCGTCCACTGATGATGATGATGAGGAGGAAGAAGTTGATAAATATGACCCTTTTGAACCGACAGGTTCTCCAGCCTCTGAAACAGAGGAGGAGAAAAGATGTGTAGATGAGGGGAATGAGGGAGTAAGCAGCATGAATAGCGAAGGGAATGTGTCAAAAGCTGAAAGAGCATTAGAAATGGCAGCGCCTGCTGGCACAGAGGGGGGGCCTCCAGATTCAACAGAAATTGATGCTCTATCTTCTATGTTCAATAATGTACCTTTAGAACTTAACAGCAAGCGATCCATCAAAGACCGAATGAGGGAACATGGAAAAAATCAAAGAGAACGGGGTACAGAATCTGAGCACTCTGAGATAGAAGAAGGAGAGATAGTGGGGGCCAGTGAAAGAGGAAGAGAACGAGTGATTGAGAGAAGAAGAGAGGTGTTACTTCCATCCTCAAGCAGTCCCTCTTACCTTCAAGGGGGGGTCCCAAAACCAGAGAGGATCTTACGGGTCTTAGAAGGTGATGGGTTTGTGTCTGTCCGTGCTGATGAAGAATGGGAGAGGGAACCAGTGGCTTCTGTGGGTGTTGGAGATCTGAGACGAAAACTGACGAGTAGGCGAAAAGAAAGATTCAGATCATGTCCTTCTTCTGCATCCATATCACCTCCGCCTGCCCCTGTTTTGCCTTTGCCCTCTCCTTCTTTTCCCAATTCTCCACCTCTATCCACTGATAAAGGGAGGAGTCGCAAATCCTCCAAGAGTTCAAAGGACAGGGATAGACGCAAGCGGAAAGAGGGAAGAGGAGAAAAGGAAAAGAGGAAAAAAAGGAAAGAGGGAAAGGAGGCAGGTGAAGGGAAAGGAGAAAGCAAAGAGATGGACCATGACAAAAGAAGTGAAAAAGAGAACAAAGGCAAGGATAGGGAGAGAGGGAGAAGTAGCCGAAGCGGAAGTCGCAAGAGGAAAAAGAGACGCAGGAGCACTCCAGAACATTCTTCCCGCTCGCACTCCCAGAATGCCTCCCGACAATCACACAGTCGCAGATCTTGGTCCAGCCCCTCGGAGGACCGCCACAAAGATAGAGAACGAGAAAAAGAAAGAGAGAGGGAGCGAGAAAGGAACCATGAAAGAGACAGGGAAAGGGACCGGTGGCGAGACGACAGGGATAGAGAGCGAGACAGAGACTCCAGAAGAAGAGATGGTCGAAGGAGAGATAGGGATGAGGATAACAGGAGGTCAAGCAGCAGAGAGAGAGGCAGTACAAAGAGGGGCAGAGAGAAAGAAATTATTGGAGATCGAGACAGGGACAGGAGAAGAGATAGCAGGCCTGTTGTACCCCCATCAATTCAGGATCTCAATGGCTCTGATCTTTTCGCGATCAAACGTACCATCACTGTTACCACCACTACAACGACCACCACAGTCCCAAGTTCACCGCTCTCTAGCCAACGGCGCTCCCACAGCCGATCTGAGAGCTCTGACAAACATCATAAGAGGAAGAAGAAACGAAGGAGACGATCAGATGATGAGGAGAGAAAGGACGAGGAGCACAGGAGCCAGTCCCGACCCACCTCCCTAACGCCGCCTCGTTATCATGGATATGAATCAGACCGTATCTCTGACCGTCCTGAGGTAGACATGCTCTCTTTGGATGGGGAAGCACTGGATTCAGACTACCCTTCACTAGAGGACTCGCCACTACTTCCTCCTCCTCCTGAGCCCCCTCTACCCAGTCCCAAAATTAAATCGGGAGCACCCAAAGCAAGCCGACATCATTTGAAGAAGAAATCCAGACCTGGCAAGACAGTTGGTCAGTCTGAATCCACCTCCTCCTCTTCTTCTCATAGACTAAAAGCCAAAAGTAAAAACCTTTTGTCATCTCTCTCTCCACCTTTTTCTGCATCCTCAGGCAACACCACCTCCCTTCAGCCCACAGGATTCTCATCCACTACTAAACGAGGACGGAAAACCGGTAAGGAAAAAGTAGGGAAGAAGGATGCCGGGCGTTCTGGCAGGGCCAAAAAGCTCAGTGGCAGTAGCAGAAAGGGTAAGCTCCAGTCTAAAGTGTCTGTCTTGGTTCGTGAGGGTGTTAGCAGCACCACTGGGAACTCTGGGAAGTTGGGCCTCGACCTTCTTGGACCTTCTGGTGTTGTAAGTGGAGCTTCAGGGCCCTCAGTTGTTGGTGGGTCTATTGCTGTGGTGTTCCGCCGGGACAATGAGAGCCGGTCACCATTTCTTAAGCCCTGCTCAGAGACTCTGGCTCTTCCAGGTAGAGGCAAAGACCCAAGCAAAACTGGGAAGCAACGCAACATCCTTGGGCCTCCGTCGTCAGCAAATTCGAGTGGACTGAAGTTGAAGAAAGCCAAGCCAAGCTCTGCTACATCCACATCCTCATCTGCCTCTTCCCCTACTTCTTCATTGGCAGCAAAACGTAGGAGGAGGCCTGGAAAAAAGCTCAGAGAGAAAGAGCTAACTGTGGATGGAAGTGATTCTAAAGGCGCTAACAGTAATTGTAGCACGGTTGGTGGTGGTTGGGCAGGGGTATCAACTGAAATGCAGCCGTTGGTTGGGGTTGGATCCAAGCCATCTAGTCCTCCTTCAGCTCTTCCTGGTCCCACTCCCTCATCCTCTTCATCATCCTCCACTTCCTCGTCAGCAAGTATCCTTCCTCCATCCTCCTCACCACCGCACACATCCCCGTTATCTTTGCCTCCATCTCGAGATACTAGAGAGTCATCCCCGGACTCTCAAACTGTTGATAGTAGCTGCAAGACACCAGAGCCTTCATTCCTTTTGGAGGAGGGCCCTGGTCAGTCCAAAGCCTCATCTCTCACACCTTCAAAGTCCCCTGCCAGCCCTCCCAGTCTGCTATCATCACAGATCAGGGGTGATTCCATATCCCAGTCCACTTCCAGTGTTAAACCTCTCCTACCAGATGATCCAAAGGCATCACCACCATGCTCCACTTCGGCAGCTTCGGTGTCTGCCTCCATCTCTCATTCCAATGCTCCTCTGGCAAATGACCCTTCTTCCTCCTCCTCTTCTTCAGTGTCCTCATCGTCAGTAAACAAGCCACCACCACCTCCGCCCCCACCCCCATCAGCTCCACCTTTACCCTGGAGTCTACAAACTGGAGTGGACTGTACTGCTGGAGGTGTTTTAGCATGTGAGTGTTTAATGCATGATTTTTAAGTAATTCCCTGTTGACATGCATTTTTTATTTTTAGTGTGATTAGAAGTCATAATTTCCTACTGTTAAATTACTCTTCAGTGACAGCTCTCCTCTTCAAAATGGAGGAGGCCAATATAGCCAACAGAGCCAAAGCACAAGAGTTCATCCAGGCCACAAGTCAGGTAAATCTATGATATTCTAAAAGGGCGCTCACACTACACTTTTCTTTCCATTAACTTCCTAACAAATTTGGGAGACTGGAAACACAAGCTCATGCGAATAAGTTTTGCGTTTTAGATTTCAAGTTTGGTGAAGTCTGATGTGCAAATTTGTATCATGAGAAGGCGTGCGACGAAGTTTGATACATCACAGAATGAACTCATAGCTGAATTAAAAGAAAGCTTAAAAGAAAGCAATTTTGCATGCTCAAAGTCTAACGTGACCTGGCCTTTATTACTATATATGTTGTTATGTGGGTTATGGTTTCCTTCTCAATGTACAATGTTCTACCAAATTCCTTAAGTCTAGTTAATTGATAGTTTCAGTCACTATTGATTGTGAAGTTCAATTAATTACCTAACTTTAACTTGATAGTGTATTAAAATTGTGTTTTTCTTTACACAGATCCTCTCTCAGGCCAATCAGAACCAGTCACAGCCACACCCTCCTTCATCATCCTCATCTATATCATCACAAGTTCCTCCACCTCCGTCACATGCTCCACCCCCAGGACCCAATCCTGCACAGTTTATTCTCCACAGCTCTGTTCCATTGGTTGGCTGTACCAAAACGCCACCTTCACACTTGCACCCTGGAGTCTCAATGGGAGGAGGCTTTGCTCAGACTCCGCCACCTCCATTGCCAGTGGGAATAACAGGGGGCAGTGAAATGGGTTGGGACAACGAAAGCAAAGACCCTGACAAGGTATCAATGCTTTCTGTACGTTTATATATTTCCTATAATTAGGGCTGCAAAATTAATTCAAGAAAAAAATGTAGTACAACTTTGTAGTATGATTATTTAATCTCAAAAGTAAATTAATTTAACAGTTTGAGTGAATGCAAATATAAGGTTTTATTCATTTAAAGACAATAGATATTGTTTGATAATTTGTCATTTTCTTGCTTCCTGTCTCAGCGATTTAATGTACTTTTGTTTTCTTTCCCTGGAAATCAGAGCAGCAATATGAGAAGTTAAATGTTTGTCATGCTACAATTCAAATTGCAATCACAATATTGTAATTAATTGCAGTGTGGGCAGGATTATCCCATCTATAACAACCCCTATAACAATTTAATTCTAAATCACTTACCTTTGCTTAGTATCTGAAGAAGCTGCACACCCAGGAGAGGGCAGTAGAGGAAGTCAAATTGGCCATCAAGCCTTACTACCAGCGCAAAGACATCAATAAAGACGAATACAAGGATATCTTAAGGAAAGCTGTGCACAAGGTAAATATAGCTTCAAGATAATAGCTTCTAATAAACATCTAGAAAGTGTATCGGTATGACTAATCTGTCTTTACCTCACAGATTTGTCACAGCCGAACAGGTGAGATCAATCCAGTTAAAGTGAATAACCTGGTCAAGCTTTATGTCCAGAGGTACAAGTATTTTAGAAAGCATGGCCGCAAGATGGATGAGGAGGAAAAAGAGGACAGGGAGTCTGCCTCAATGCATTCCTCAACATGATTGGACAGAGACTGTTTATTTCTCTCCATCTGGTCGAACAAGTTTGCAAAATCTCCTCCCCTGCACGTGTTTGAGCCCACCATGGCTATTGAGTGAAAGTCGTTTGTTATATTGTTCTGTTCCCCCTATGTGTTGGCATCATGTAAACTTGAGTACTCCACCCTCCTTCCCGTCTCTTTCTTGTCTTGCTATAAATATGTATGAATATAGAAATGTGGTAAGATATAAAGTATACTTAAAGCGTTCTAAAGCATACACTCGGGAGAGACAAAGATGGCGCAAACACTCTTACACATAATGTTCAACCTGTACATACTTTAAGTACACTACATAGGTGTTCTTTCTTCGTCTCCCCCTTTCTGAGAAGAGTGCACATTTTAAAGTCAGCTAGCCTACACATTTATTACTATTGAGTTTTTGAGTGTGACAGAATTGAGAAAAGAATGTTATCTTTACCCCTTCGAATTTTCTTTTATTGCTAGGATTGCAAGTGCAGCCTAAACCCCCCCCCCCCCCCCCCACTGTGTCAAAGAGCATTTTTTTTGTTTAGGTGCTACTAAAGAACATGACACTCATTCAAGTTTTGAGATAGCTCTGGAATGGAGGATATGTACCATCGGTTCCTTCTCTCATAGAATAGTGAATGTGTATATGAATGGGACAGAATGATGTTTTAATAATGTATGTTGACAACTGAAATTTAAACGTATTCTGACAAAACTTCACTTAACTAGAGAATTTATTTTCCCCAGTCAAAGTTTCACATAATATAATTGAGTTGGCAGAAGACAGTCGTTGGAAGAGGTACTTACAGAGTGTAAATGAATGGTTGAGATAAATGCATGTGTTTTGGATTTTATTTGTACTGAAGAAACCTGTAGTGATTTTGAAGATCACATGAGCGATAAACTTGTGCCCTTACTTCCAAATGAAGGCGTCTGGCTCTTTTCTTACTCAAACAAAACATTTTAAATCTCTTCCATTTCTTTGACATCATGAGCTTGTCTATTTCCTCCAATTTTAGGTATACTCGTATGTCTGGTGAGTTTTCTAAAAACTTGCCTAATAGGTGCCTACCCTTCAAAATACAGTTCTGAGTGGAAATGCAGTAGGCTATAGTTGCTAGTTACTAATTCACAAATATATTTATATATTTTAGGGGGTTGATATCTAAAGACACATCCCATTTTTTACTTCCTGGAGCTAAAACGAACTTCAGTTAAACCAGCATAACTGGCCACGCAGAATTACATCTTAAGGTCAATATAGTGCTTCAAAAAGACACGCCTGTAGGGACATGAAATATGGAAACCTTTTCTTACAACCAGGTATCCGGTTTCTAACAGCCTGTAGACCTAACGTTACATAGCGAAATAATATAGCGGGAGTAGCTTATAAAGCATTCGTCATCAATAGCCTATTAGCCATCACAGCAAACGATTAGGGTACACGATGTATTCGTTATAAATCAGTTTGTCAGCAAGTGTGTGGTTTAAAACCATTGTGGAAATTCTTATCTTCTCCCTGTTCTACTCGTATCATGCCTGTATATTTGTTTTCTCTATCCCTCACCGCCCACAACTGTTTGGTTAATTTAACAGTAACAGACCATCATGAGCTCGTGCTGGAATGCGTCCAGGAGGAGCGGAGCGCGCGCGTGGGAAGTCTAGTGTGGGCGGGGCTATCAAATGCGCGGCTTTAGTAAAAGTTTCATTGAATATCTCGGAATCCCGTTGATGGCAAACTAGAGCATTATTGAAACTAGACCCATGGAGCTCATCTGAAGAATAATTGATCCCTAATAAACCCAAACTCTAAGACGGAAAGATGTTCAAAATGAAGAAAATTGAGAAAGAAAATGAAGGAGGCGGAGGAGAGAGAAAGTCCGAAAACCATCAGGTAGGCTACCTATGTTTGATACATTATTAATGTAAATAACGTTAGTGTTATTTGGCAATACATGACGACGTGCAAAGCCACCTTAATGTATCAATACGGAAGTGAGTTAATACAGCAATTCATTGTTAATGCTTTGTCAAGTTAATATTTTAAGGGATTTAATGTTTTCATGCCACTGTAGGCTATTAAGATGTAAAAAAAAAAAAAAATTTGATTGCGCTTATTTATATGCTAATATAAGTTTAATGGCAAAGCTCTGGCCTACCAAGCTGTTTCCATAACACAGTTTGTAATCTTCACGCGCTGCGTATTCTATCTTATATTTGCATTTATTCGTTTATAGTCGCGCGCTTTTATCCAACGGACTGAGAAGTGAGAACAATATAAATAGAAGCAATTTATCAAAGGGAGACAAATACAAATATTGCCACTCCTACTTACAACAGTAGCCACCTTAATATGTAAAATGTAGTAGGATATGTAGTATTAAACAATTATTGGCTTCATGCAAATGTCATGGCTGTTTTAATGGCTTTACAGTCAGGTTTGGATTGTCTCTGAAATAGTGTGATGTTGCTTAGGAAGGTCAGAGAAAATGATTGACCAAATGTGTCACAATTTAAAGCACCATAATTAAGGTTGTTTAACAGGTTATCGCAGTACTTGCTCAATACAGAGCAAAGACCTGCAGGCACAGGTGAGGGGAAAAGAATAAATAAATAAAATAATAATAAATAAATAAATAAATAAATATAAAAAACGAGTATATTTTGTGTTATGCCGAATTATCAATCTTTTTGGGGTACATTAAGCTATAATGTATTTATTGTGTTGAATAAATAAGAAATAAGTTGTTTGTAGTTTTGGAAACAAGTTGTCCTTGTTTGTTTAATTTTAGGTAAGCAGTCTTTCTCTTTCTATTTGTTTCAAATGTTCCTAAATGATATCTTGCATGTTTGATTAGCATATTTCAGCATCTGGTTTAATAATCACGTTTTTTTTAAATATTTTTTATTATTTTTGACATTTTCATTGATTCCAAATACAACCATCTCCTCTAATATTACATGCAGAAGTCATTTTTATTATAAAATTATAATTAGTACAGTTATACTATATGATTAAAATTATTATTATTAAAATGTTAATTGATTGTAGAAATGAAAATGTTGTTATCATTTACTCAACCCATGTTGTTCCAAAACTATATGAGTTTCTTTCTTCTGTTGAACACAAAAGAAGATATTTTGAAGAATGTTGGTAACTAGACAGTTGACGCCCGGTGGCCATTGACTTCCATAGTATTTTTTTCCTACTATATAAGTCAATGGCTGCCATCAACTGTAGTTGCCAACATTCTTCAAAATATCTTATTTTGTGTTCAACAGAAGAAAGAAACTCATACAGGTTTGGAACAACATGAGGGTGATGACAACATTTTCATTTTTGGGCAGAAGCCAAATAAAATGTTAGTTTCTGTGATTAGGATTGCATTTCACACATGACATTTCCATGGAAATTCTTTTTCTATCAAGCATAGTCTTATTGTTTGTTCTCCTCGGCCAGTGACAATGAATGGAAAAAAAAACAATCTGCCCGTGAAAATGTCTGTGTAACTTCTGTGTTGTAGAGCTGGATCCCGAAGTTGATTAAAAAGAGAGAGTGCACCACCTTTTTGAAGGACGCATCCAGGTACAACAGTCATTTTCTCTTTCATTCAGTTTGTGTACGCAGAAAACTATTCAGTCCTTTCATACTCTGTCATTTAAAACTGACGTTCAGCCTCTCGTAATATGATCAGAGCCGTTAAGTCTCTGATTTGGCAATGCAGGGTTGGTCAACAAACATGACTTTTTTTCCTTTTTTTTGGAATGAATGAAGGAAGGTGAACTCCTAGCCATTTGTCAACACACACAGTATAATTTCCCTGTCCTTTTTCCCTTTATGACAAGCTATTGTTATATTAAATGGGCTTTATTCATATTAGGGTTTGGGCAGGTACTTCATATAATTTATTTATTCAAGGGATGATGTGTCCATTGTAACTTTTTTTTGGTTTAATTTCAGCTATTAATGTCTTTAGAAATAAATGTACCTTTTATCCTGTGTAAATGAGACACATGTATTAAGGAGATTGATTAATTATCTCTCTTTGTCTTCGAGTTTCTTCTTCCGAAATGATGGCTTGAATAGTATATGTGAATTCGAAACCCACTGAAACCTGTTTTGACAGTTTTCTCTCTCTCTCTGTCTCTCTCTCTGTGGCAGTAATGGGGCTTTGTGCCAGTGTGGTGGAGCACGGGAACTCCATGCATCCATAACGGTAGATGATCATGTTGTCAGCCAATGGGACAGTGCACAGCACACCTCTGAAAACCCCACTGATGCCTTTGGACAGCTGGAGTTTGCTGGAGCTGGACGCAGAAACAGTCCTGTGGGTATCTCGCTTTTTCTTTTCTTTTTTACTCCTGCTTAAGAACACACAATCAATTACTTTAACCCAGAATATGAACTCCCATCTGACAATGCAACTATGTTTAATTGATAATACTCTAATCATTAACATTAGTTAATGCATTTCTCAAATTAGCAATATTTCAGCAAAATTCTGAAAACAGTGTCAATAGTGTAGCGATGTATGAAACAGAGCTCACACAGAATTCACTGTAAAACCAAGCAGTTTTATGTTGGTCAATGAACCAACTGAATCCATTGTGAAATCTGTGTGGGAAATTTTTCCCCCTTACTCGCCCGAATTCCTGTTAAAATTACTGATTTTTGCCTGCGAAAATTCGCTTAACAGCGGTAAATGTGACCTTAACAGTGAACAATAGTTTTACAGCATTTATGGTTTGTTAATTTCTACATTAACTACATTCTCAATTATGGCGAAAGTAATTTATAAATAAAAGTAAAAAAAAAAAAAATTTTTATTAAGATCATGTTATAAATGAAAAACACACATTTTGCAAAGCAAAGCAGAGGCACAACCATTAAAAAACATGCATATAGAAAGTATAAAGTTTATAGATCACATGTCATTTTCAATTCTCACGAAAATTTTATGTTTTAAGTTTTTATACACTGTACTTTTTCTGGAAATGTTTAATTAACTAGCATGTTGTTAAACAGCAGTACAATTTATTGAACACACTATACTCTATTTTAATTTCCTGTAAAAGTATGCCAGATCGCTGAGTAATTAGGGAAGAACAAAGAAAATGTTCAATCCGCAGTGATTATAAACGTCATTTTAAGCCACCCCAAAGCGCCTGAAGCTGTACACATTTCTTATTAAAGCCAATTAACATTAAACAAAACAAAACCACTCTTGAATGCCAAAGAATTTTGAGAGTTGGCACCATTTAATACTCCGGCAGATCCATTGTTCAGTCTTTCACCTTTGACACAAATCCCTTCCTACACACAGCGACAACATAAATATAATGCACGTTTGTGCAACATTTCTGAATGTCACGTTTGTCAGGATCCCTTTATACCTTAGTTTAGGCTGAGTAACAGAAACGCTCAAGACCGTTTTTCTGCTGTGCATTTATATGTCATTCATCTTGTATCCCCAAGTTCCTGCGTCTGGCACATGACACACCACCTGACAATGTGTACTCGCTGATGACGTCACAATGGGGTTTGCCGGTACCCAATCTGGTGGTGTCAGTTGTGGGGGGAGAGGGGAAGGAGCAGGTGAAGACCTGGGTGCGAGAAGTGATCAGACAGGGTCTTGTCCGGGCCGCACAGAGCACAGGTAACCTCTCCTGCTTGTGTATGTTTAGCTCACTTATGTAATCTTACGAGCTTGAAACCTTTATACACTCTATACTAATAAATCACATGTGGACTGTTAGCCCTACCTTCACCCTTGGACCTGGGTTATTATTGTATACTAAAGTTAAAACTGAGATTAAGGCTGTTGTTATTTTTAATAGTCATGTGACATTTTCTTTAACTAAAATAAAGTTTTTAAAAAAAAATCAAAAAAAGTAAAAAAATAAATAAATCTTGTAGTGGTTGAAAACTAACTGAAATAAATTAATAATTAATACAAAACACTTATCACATGGCAGAATAATTGTGATTATTATTTTTGTATGTTTTTCTGACATCCCTCAGCAGTCTTCATATACACACATAATATACTTATCATACTAACAACCTTTTAGTTAATATCAGATTGTGATGATTATAGCAAGCTAGCAAGCTAGCTTTGAAAGCATGAGATCCCACCCTCCCTCAGAGCGTCTCCAAAGCCACGTCTCCTTCAAAACACATGAACACACACGGCAGAGTCTGCTAAACATCATAAGAGATGGCGATAAATTACCTCATGTCTCAAAGCACATAACTTTACAATAATAATGAACAGAAACAACTTACAGAGCTCAGACTTGTACCACCTGCAGATTCATTCCGGCGTTGATATTGTTGAAATAGAAATGTATAAATCTGAGTATGTGAACAGCTCTGGGTAAAACATCACAGGTTGCCATCTCATAATTACAGTTATGACATCGCATGAACGCAGCATAAGCTCGTTGTTTTGGTCCAGGTGGAACTGTAAAAGGCTTTTGAACTGTTTGTGGCGCTCGGTGACTGACGTCTGTCTAGCCTTACAGAACGCGCTGATGACGTGTGATGTCTGCCTGAGCAGGTGCGCGGAGGTATGGAAATACATATGTTGACAGCCAGGTAGGGAATTCAGACAGAATGCAATGATTGGACGAAAATTTTTGGTCCTGAGACTTCCACAGAACATGTTTTAATATTTAGACCACTTCTGTTATTTTTATACTACATATACTATATATTTCTATATCAGGATGTGAAGAAAGATTTTAAACCAGTATAACAAAAAGTTTTAATAAAACAAATTGCCTACCTTTAAGCAGCTGTTTTGTTGCCGCAGATCAGGGCTTCCCTATCTGGGTAACAAAACTAGCCCAATGACCCTAGCCCAAATATCAACACTGAAAATACGCCATTCCCATACCTAAAAACACACAGACTTGTCATGACAGATCTGTGTGTCACTCTGAAGACATCTACTGGTGATAAGGCATGAATTACCATATTGATAACAAAAATGGACTGCAATTTTGCTATGGGTGCATAGACATGCTATGTACAAGTATATTTTGTGTACATTTAACTTTTTTGTATTTAAAAGTTTTAACTCAGATGCAGATATGGTTCTGAGTAAATGATTTGGCCACCTCTGTCTCACAGAGTAAATTTGGACAGGTAGCTTACCTGAAATGTGTTCTGGAAAATAACTGTTATTAACCATGAACCCGGTAATTAGTCTTAATGTCAGTGATAGACAGGCCAAACTGGAATTCCTCCTGTGCGTGTTTGAAGCGATGCTTGGCAGATAAGGTTTTTATGTAAATGGTAAGCCTAGCTTGAATCCAGAAGTTGTGTGTTGCATTATGTTAAATACTTTGTTTTTCATTATCAGTGATTGTGTTTGTGACGCTGATGTATTCTGTGTAATTTAGGTAATAGTAACATTTCCTGTGTTTTTTTCTCTCTTTTCCCAGGGGCTTGGATCATGACGTCAGGTCTGAGGGAGGGTGTTGGCCGCTGTGTAGGTGAGGCAGTAAGGGATCATTGTGCAACAGCTTCATCTCTTTCCCAGGCCAAAGTTATTGCTGTTGGTGTTGCGCCCTGGGGCTTGATTTACCAACGTCATCAACTCATAAACGAACAGGTACTATGAGTCCATTCTGCTCTATTATGAGCACTTCACATGAAAGCAACACGTAAAATGTGTGAGCCACAACAATAATTATTTTTGCATTTATATTTATTGATATATATATATATACACTCACCGGCCACTTTATTAGGTACACCTGTCCAACTGCTCGTTAACACTTAATTTCTAAGCAGCCAATCACATGGCGGCAACTCAGTGCATTTAGGCATGTAGACATGGTCAAGACAATCTCCTGCAGTTCAAACCGAGCATCAGTATGGGGAAGAAAGTTGATTTGAGTGACTTTGAACGTGGCATGATTGTTGGTGCCAGAAGGGCTGGTCTGAGTATTTCAGAAACTGCTAATCTACTGGGATTTTCACGCACAACCATCTCTAGGGTCTACAGAGAATGGTCCGAAAAAGAAAAAACATCCAGTGAGCGGCAGTTCTGTGGGCGGAAATGCCTTGTTGATGCCAGAGGTCAGAGGAGAATGGCCAGACTGGTTCGAGCTGATAGAAGGGCAACAGTGACTGAAATAACCACTCGTTACAACCGAGGTATGCAGCAAAGCATTTGTGAAGCCACAACACGCACAACCTTGAGGCGGATGGGCTACAACAGCAGAAGACTCCACCGGGTACCACTCATCTCCACTACAAATAGGAAAAAGAGGCTCGATTTCTGTTGAGACATTCAGATGTTAGAGTCAGAATTTGGCGTAAACAGAATGAGAACATGGAACCATCATGCCTTGTTACCACTGTGCAGGCTGGTGGTGGTGGTGTAATGGTGTGGGGGATGTTTTCCTGGCACACTTTAGGCCCCTTAGTGCCAATTGGGCATCGTTTAAATGCCACGGCCTACCTGAGCATTGTTTCTGACCATGTCCATCCCTTTATGGCCACCATGTACCCATCCTCTGATGGCTACTTCCACCATGTCACAAAGCTCTAATCATTTCAAATTGGTTTCTTGAACATGACAATGAGTTCACTGTACTAAAATGGCCTCCACAGTCACCAGATCTCAACCCAATAGAGCATCTTTGGGATGTGGTGGAACGGGAGATTCGCATCATGGATGTGCAGCCGACAAATCTGCGGCAACTGTGTGATGCCATCATGTCAATATGGACCAAACTCCCTGAGGAATGCTTCCAGCACCTTGTTGAATCTATGCCACGAAGAATTGAGGCAGTTCTGAAGGCAAAAGGGGGTCCAACCCGTTACTAGCATGGGGTACCTAATAAAGTGGCCGGTGAGTGTATATTTATACTGTATATATATATATATATATATATATATATATATATATATATACACATTTATAGTAATATTTCATGTTTAGTACACTTTATGGTCATCAAACTATAGTACGCTTCATGGTAATCAAATTTGTGTAACATATCTAGTTAATGTGATTAATAGACCCTGATAAGGCCAAAACTGATTTCACTAATATTTCTACAGATCTTTACAGTTAAAAATTAATTAATTAATGATAATGGTATTAATAATAACAGCAAAATCTCCAGTGTTAAATTAACACTCCTCAGTGTACATATGTGTCCACACTACAGGGTGTTAAAATTAACACTGAAGCAGTGTTAAAGTTAATTAGATAATTAAGTGATTAATTAAGTGATGATTGGCCATTAGTGGTGACACCTAATGTTAATAAGCAGAATCATTGAAGGCAAGAAAAACAACAGGAACAGAAAAAAAGAGAAACACAAGAACTACAACTGGCTTTGAGCCATTACACATTATTGCACTTAATATTAACCAGTTTGACTTTATTTCTGTCATACATCTACAAAGGTTCTTGAGATTCAACAGAAGTTTAGACGGTAATGTTGTATGGAATTTTTCATTTCAAGTCACCATTATGGTGGTTAGTGTTTGCTTTAGTTGGGCTCTTAACCCTTTTCATTTTTTAATGTTAGCTTAGATTTTCTCTGACGCTTTTGACATTGTGTTTAAAAAAAGCACATTTGTTACTGCAAGAGAAAACATGATCTGCTCACAAAATTTTTGGATGATGACATTATCATCATGTAGTGACCTGAGTCACTGATGTTATTCAGAGTCTAAATCTTTGACTATATGCTTTATGTCTGATGTTAACATTGGTGATTGTAGCCCTGAGATTCTACAGTTTGAGATCCAACAGCAATATGAACAATTTTGAAAATACTGTGTGCACAGAAGGTCTTGTGTTTAGATCCACAGACATCAAGAATCAGCATATGAATCTCAACAATGGTGACAATAAACAAACTAGTGACAAACAAATCAACTCTGAACATCACAAAACAAGTTACTAAAGTTATAACAAAACAATAGCAAAATAAAAGCAAACAGAAAAAAAACAATGAAAATTACAGGACAATTCAGCTGCATAATTTATTCATGCTGCAATGCATGATGTGAGCCATGGATGTGTTTTGATTGGTGGCTCCCATCATGCACTGCAACATGAAGCATTTGTGTGATTGTCACCATTGTTGAGATTCATATGTAGATTCTTGATGTCTGTGTGTGATTATTTTTCTCCTACTTTAAGATTATTAAAGCATTACTGGAATTAGCTACTGTAATACAAAATTATTAAAGCATTTGTATAATCAATTTATAATGCTGGGTGAGATCAGTGAATCAGGACACTACAGGATTGTAATTTTATCATCGACACATAACCATCATGACCTGGGCTGCGTTTCCCATAAACATCTTAAGCCTAACTTGATCGTAGATCAATTGCACTAAATAGTCTGTATGATCAAAATAGGCCATAGGTCATAGTTTCTATTGCCACAACAAATGTGCTTTATAAACACAGAGTTGGAGCAGCCAGAGAAAAACTAATATTAAAAAGTAAGGGGTCAAGAGCCCAACTAAAGCAAACACTTATTACTATAATGGTGACATAACCCTTGAAACAAAACATTCCATAAAACATTACCATCTAAACTTCTATTAAATCTAAATAAGACCGTGAGTAGATGTATGACAGAAACAAAGTCAAACTGGTAATAGTACGTGCAATAATGTGTAATGGCTCAAAGTCAGTAGTTCTTGTGTTTCTCTTTCATTCAATGATTCTGCTTATTAACATCAGGTATCTTCAATAATGCTCAATCATCACTTAATTATCTCATTAACTTCAACACTCCTTCAGTGTTAATTTTTAACACCCTGTGTGGACACATATGTACACCGAGGAGTGTTAATTTAACACGGGGGATTTTGCTGTGTAGATTTAATATTTAATTAGCATCATGTATCATGATTTATGTCATCACTATTATTATTTTAAAATACTATAAAACAATAATTAATAATCTTTCTTGGAAATTGGACACGTTTATTAGTCAGCAACCTTTGACAGCTCCAGGCCTTTTGTGAAAACTACAGATTATATATCTGCATTTTTGTATTCCCGCCCACGTACAGTCAGATCGACAGAAGGTTATGAACAGAACAATTATTGTAAGGGTAGGTTTATCACTGTTGTTGTATCGTACTTTGTCTACTCTTTAAACAGCATTCTGATGAAAATGAAACACTTTCTTACCTGCACACGACGGTGTTTTGCTTCGGTGGTTGGGCGGAACTTTTGAGTTTTCCCCTGTTTGGCCTAAAACACTGTTTGTGGTCCTCCGGTTTTAAATTCTGATTACAAACACTGAGGTTTTTCAGATTTTCTATGTCGGTGTTCTCCCCATATTTACAATTCGCCTTTGGCTAAGCCCCGCCCCCCTTAGTTACTGTTGCTACGTCCGACAAACTAACTTCATCTGGGCTCTGGTATCAACATGGCTTATGCTGTGACCGCTCTTCTTGCTGAAATTTTATTCAACTTTTATAAAGTAGCAAATAAAGTGTCCGATAGAAGTAGTCAAAAGGGGCTGCAATATACGTTCGAAGGCTATATTCACGACATACAGTTGAAACGCAAGGAACAACAAGGCATCCAAATAGAGGCAAAAGCATACCGGTCACAGTAAAAAAAATTAACCACCGCATATCCTACTAATCGAGACGGAGGCTGGGACTAACAATATCAAGGAGCAACACTGTTCATGCAAAGCTGGACCTACCCAGCTTTGCATGAACAGTGTTGCTCCTTCTATTCACTTCTATAATCGTGTATCTGTGTTACAAATGCCCCAGGCACAACGTTTAACCATATTTTTGATAAAACTACGACAGTAATAGCCTGCCGAGACCAAAAATATGAGACGCCTGTGTTAAAGTCAATGGAGCGCTGTGAAAAAGTGTCGGACCTCTGTGGGAGCTCGTTCTTGGCTGCGCTGTGATTGGTCAATCTACATTGTAGGGTGTGGCTTAGCCAAAGGCGAATTATTTGCAGCCTTTAACCACTGCCTACAACGCGCTGGTTCCTTCACTGTAAACCGAAAGTAACTCACTCTCCCTAAACGTTTACTCTTTGAGTTCTTGCACCCGAGAACAATACAAATCGACACCATTATGACTAAAAGTTTGCTAAGAAGTGTTTCCTATACTGAAGCAAGGCAGTATTTAACTATCCATAGCAACCTGGCCTTGGAGGGCAACATGCCCAGTGCATTATGGGTGTTGAAGTTTTCCTACCTATTTGGCAAAAGGGAAGACACTGTTTACTCTAGTCAGTCAAGTTGCACAGATTTAAAAAAATATATATTTTAGCTTTTCTACTGTATAGGCAGCCACGTTTTATTAAAAGCCCATCTTGCCAGTGGTGAAGTAGCCTACCCCTTTAAATCTAGTTGCAAAAATATCTCAGAGTGGCAAAGTTATGTACAATTTGTTTGTTGAGGCCATCTGGTTTGATCATTTTAAGTGAAGCTCAGTGTCCAGATACTTTTTACAGAGTGTACAGTAGCATTTCAGTAAATCTCATAAAAACCTGAATAGAGTTTTGAAAACGGTTGAAGGACTTCACCCTAGGCTAACAGTAAAAATATACTGTTGGTTACTCTATACAAGGGTAGGTTCCCGGCACGGTACTATGTGCACAACTTGCCACATGAATCCAGCTGCCTGGACAACAACCACCAGGCCTTCCTCCTCGTGGATGATGGGAGTGTAGGCCACAGAGGGAGTGAGACACTGTTCAGAGCCAACCTGGAGGACTTCATCTCCCATCAGCGCACTGGCATCTGGGGTAAGAGAGAGAAGACCGTTCAACTAAAAAGCACTAATAATACATGTTTGAACTCTTCTTGACCATAGAGCACAACAGCAAATTCCTAATTCCTTAGTCAGTTTATTGTCCGTTCAGATTTTCACCAAGCAGAAATTCATCTTTGACACTCACATAAAGATACAAACATTTAACAACTATACATCCACTTACATACACAAATACAAAATAATACATAATATAACACTTTAGTTAAGAATTTGGATTAAAATAGTCCTTGTCAGTGGAACAAATGTTCTTCTACGTCCAGCGACACCAGTTATAAACACTTTAGTTCTGCGTTGTGTAGCTTTATGGTTGTTGGACATGGGACAGGTGGCAGTTTCGCTGGATCCTTTATTCCCTGATATAACACACAAATAAGCAGCCTCTTTAGGAGTGAATTGCCCTTGTTCTCTCTCCCATGCAGTTACAACGCAAAAGGGAAAAGCATGAAACATAAATTAAGTAAAGAAAAAAATTCACATTAAACAAGAAAAAAATACAACAGAAAAAACATACCTGATATAACACAAAAATAAGCAGCCTCTTATTTTTGAATCGCCCTTGTTTTCTATAAAATAAATATGATGCACATTTGTCACCATGTGCTCTCATTTCCACATATCTAGAATTCTAATTCTACTAAACAATACATACATTTGACAGTATAATTTCTATACCTGTTACATACAGTATGTTCCCTTTAAGCCAAGGGTATACTAGGTCAGCGCCATAAATCGGAGGGCTTCAAATTAGTAATGGAGGGGATGAGTCTGGCCTGATCGTTTATCTAGCACCTTCATCAAGCACTGTGATGGGAAGCACAGGCTCATCCCTGAGGGCACATCCCTGATAAAAGGAACTATGCACTTCCTTTTATCAAATAAACACAGAGTGAGAGGAAGGAAAAAGGGATCTAAACAATAGTGTACTGTTATGAAGAACAGCAGTGTTTTGGTATTTAGTGTAGTAAATCCCTTCAGAATGGTTTCATTTGGCACGTCATGAGGGGTGCACTGCTCTCTAGTGGAGCAGACAGAGAATGCAGTTATGAAACAAGTTGTTTTCCCTATTTTTTTGTTTTGATTTAATGCATTATTAGTAAAAACATGCTGCATTACCATTGTGTTAACAAATCAAGTCTTCTTCATGTCCTCACTAGGAAGTGGCAGCATTGAGATTCCTGTTTTGTGTGTGCTGATCGCAGGAAATGCTTCAATGCTAGAGGTCATTACACAAGTTTATTTTATTTATTTAATATTAATATTTTAAAAAAAAGTTTATTATTTCAAAATAATATAATACATTGAATTTTATTTAAATTTTATTTTATTTTATGTACCTATTTAATGTACTCTGAGTCACCATGAACAAAACAATGCATGTTTACAAATTACTTTACTTTGTTTTGTTCATTTATTTTTCATGGTTTGGCCTGTTACACAATGTCCATGTTGCTATTTGCATTTGGCATTATTGTTTGGATGAGACTCACCAGTTAAACTAAAGTATGTCATAGCTGCTCATGTAGAGATCTAGAGATCTAAAATGGCATTACAAAAATGTATTTATATATTAAAGATATTTAAAATAATCTCTTTGTCACTGCAGAGAGTGGATTTATCTCTGAAAAACACCACTCCATGGTTGGTGCTGGCAGGGTCGGGTTCAGCAGCAGACCTGATAGCAGGAATACTGAGGGACCTCAGCACACCTCTGAGTCCGCCCGTGAGTCCCACTTTGCCATCCGCTGACGAGGAAAGCCGGAAAAGCGCCAGTGTTGAGCTCAAGGACCGAGTGAGAGAGAGAATCAAGAAACATTTCCCTTCTGAGACAGATCTGGAGAAGCTTGTGGATCAGGTGAGCGTACACCAAGAGCCTGGATAGAGAGTGCATGCAGGACGAAGGTAATTCCTTTACTTTTAGTAACTTTTCTCTTTTTCACACAGGTACTCAGTATCTATCATAACAGAGATCTGATCACCGTGTTCCATGGAGACAAGGAAGGGCCTGATGACTTTGACACAATCATCCTTAAAGCTCTTGTAAGAGGTGAGATTAAATCACCTACTTTGAGAATTCAACACGTTTACAGTATGTAGCTACATGTGGGTTTATGTGTGTGTGTGTGTGTGTGTTCAGCTGCTAAACGGGATTCTAATGATGCCAGCGAGTACACTGAAGAGCTAAAGCTGGCAGTGGCCTGGAACAGGGTGGATATCGCCAAGAGCGAACTCTTCAATGGCGAAATCCAATGGAGGGTAGGAGTACTAGCAGAATAAAAACAATTCCAGCACAGTTTACAATTACTGGCCAGGACAGATAGCTGAACTGTGTTTTAACATGACCACTTGTATTGGTTAATCTTTCTGTCAGTATGAAGACCTGGAGGAATCAATGACTGATGCGCTGGTGAATGACAAACCCCATTTTGTGCGTCTGTTCGTGGAAACCGGCTTGAACATTCTGGACTATCTAACACACCATCGTTTAGAGGGCCTTTACAGCTCACTGTCGCACTGTGATCTGGTCTCCTCATTCCTCCAGAGAAGGCTGCAGGAGCGAGTGGGCTCAGCAGCCTCTCAGACCCGATTATCTGTCCTACCTGATGAGAATTCCTCTTTCAAGAGCCACGCAACAACCCTCCCCACACCATCTGCTGTTCGAGACCTCACCCTATATGAGGTAAAAAGACAGATGTTAACCAGAAACCACACACACACACACACTCGCATATATAATATACACACTCACTCTATCTTTCAAAAGTATCGTTCAATACGATTTTTTAACACTTTTGATGCTTTCATTCTGCAAGGATGCATTAAATTGGTCAAAATTGACAGTAAAGATTTATTGTTAGAATTACTGTATTTCTATTATAAATAAATGCTGTTCTTTCCAAATCTTTCCATCTCTCAGGTTTCACGGGTGTTATCGGAAATCATGGAAGATGTCTGTCAGCCATTTTACTATGGCCCTCTTGGTCTACATCAGGGAATCTCCTCAAGGAAAGCAATGAAGGTATCAGCCAGGTTTTTTCAAAGGTATTGGGGATTGGTGAAATAAATACACATGTTAATACATTATTGATAACAATGTTGTGATCGTAGTTTCTGTCTCCTCTTTTTTCAGCATGTGAATGAGTTGCTGCTAACTGAGAGTGTGTACCGGCGGGAGCGCTGTAGGTCTCCCTGGATAGCTCTGTTTATTTGGGCCGTACTACAGAATCGCAGAGAAATGTCCATATACTTCTGGGAAATGGTATATTTTTTTCTCATCATAGTTGAAACTAATATCAGGTTCCCTGCGTATCATTTCTAACCTCATAATTAATTTTGTTAGATATTTTGTCAGATAACCTTTGCAATGAGTACATAAAATTTACATATTAAAGTTATTCTAGACACTATACTGACACCTAGTGGTGTAGATTCAGTAACACGCTAAAGCAGTAAAGCCAAAGTATTCTGTTGTTGATGTCACTGTAGAAATTTAGCAAGTGAAAGTGTCCAGGAGGGTTTCTCGTATTTGGCTACTCTTGTGATCATAATATGTTGGGCTTCATGAGGTTATCTGCTGCATGTAGAATACCACAGCATTGTTTATTTATTATGGCTGGATTGTTTGGTCATGATATTTCACATGGTCAGTTTTTCAAAATTGTAATAATTTTTCTCACTCTCTTTCTCTCTCAATATGAGGCGGGGGAGTCGGTGCTAAGTGCTCTTGCCGGGTGTAAGATATTAAGAGAGCTCTCTAAGTTGGAGACAGACACTGAGACCAAGCTCTCCATGAAGGAACTAGCTCAGACCTTTGAGAATCTGGCACATGGTGGGTGTCAGTCAAGTTAAAGAGATTTCAGATGGGTTTTTCAATAGGGGTCAAAAGTCTGAGACGGCTAATGAAAACGCTAGTGTGTTTTACATTCTTTTTTAAAAATGCATTTTTAGAAAATGTTATTTTTATTATCATATTTAAACTTATTTAAAATAATGAAATTATACTAACTTTTTTACACTAACTTTTGCTTGTTAGTGACCCAGTAAGTGGCTATTCACACAGAACATATTTTTTCATTCCACTGCACTGCATTTCTATTGTTTTTCTATAGACATGCGTTTAACAGACATGTTTGACTGTTGTGTCACATGGCAGTCTAAAAATGTGGCACTCAAGTTGAAAAAAGGCAAGCATTGTAGATACTTCACTTGTAGAGGCAGGAAAAAATGGGTTCTTACTCGTCACAGAAGTCACTCAAAAATCAAACAATCAAACAAATGTGAGTTTAATCAAATAAAAATACAAAAATATACCAAAATCGTGTTGGATCCTGTATCCTATGATATTACACTTGTTAAACCTTTATCTTGTGTTACCTTAAACGTTCAAACACAAGTTTTATCCATAAATGACTGACAAGATGGTAAGAAAACTGTTTCTCGCTTATTTCCTTTGCGCAGACCTGTTCAAGTTCAATCTTCAGAAACAGAACACAAATTATACATCAGAAAACATAGGAAATAATACTGAAATATATATACACAGGAAATATCAGAATTGCCTCTCAAAGAAAGTTAAAACAAAATTATACTTTCAGTCATTACTTGCTAAATCAACACACTAAGCAAACAATAATAATATACACATTATTGACATAAAAATGACTCTTACAAGCATGTTTCTAGACCTTGCATTTCTTTATGCCGTGTGTCACACGTTTTAAATGCCCTAATAGTGCAGGATCTAAAATATGTCTTCATTTAATGTCAGTTTATTTCAGGGTTAAAATATCTCATATTTTCAATGTGATCTCAGATTTTTTACTCCACTACACTTAAGTTGTAAAGTTTGAGGAGAGCAAGACTTTATTTTTTCGCCAAGGGATGCATTCAATTAATCAAAAGTGACCGTAAAGATGTGTATAATGTTACAAAAGATTTCTATTTCAAATGTTGTTCTTTTGAATTTTCTATTCATCATAGAATACTGTTTTTGTATCACGGTTTCCACAAAAATATTAAGAGAGTTCTTTCAAAAACAAACCTTTGAACAATAGTGTATAACAGATTATGTTATGTGCTTGTCAGTATTTGAGTGGATCTTCATATGCGTTATGCATTTTCTCATCACTTTCATAAAAGATGTGTTCAGTGAGTGTTACCAGAGCAATGAGAGCCGCTCTTTCAAGCTTCTCATCAGACAGTCACCTGTATGGGGTGGCGTCACCTGTCTGCAGATGGCCACAGCGGCTGAAGCCCGCCTCTTCTTCAGCCATGACGGAGTTCAGGTCAGCGGTTCTCTTGCTACTCTGCATCTGCTCTGTTTGTATGTTCAAGTGTCTGTTTTGCCTAGGTTTTCTGGTGTCATTGTTCTTCATCTCTTCCATGGGTATAGACTTTGTTGTCAGAGATTTGGTGGGGGGACATGGACAGCAATACAGAGGTGTGGAAACTGATCCTCTCATTTTTTCTGCCTCCCTTCATCTACACCAAACTCATCAGTTTCAAGTCAGTATTGTGGCATGAAAGTTACATTTTCTTTTTGGTACAGTTTTCTCAGTTTTAATGCCATTCGACCTCTTAGGGAGCTGGAGATGGATGAAATGCCAGATGACTTTAATCAGGGTAAAGAACTCGACAGTGCCGATGGAGCCGAGTTATTATTGGCTGACACCTCAAACACGTAATTCATGGTTTCTCAGTGCCATAAACATTTTCACTAAATTAGAGATGATGCAGATAAAATAAAGAGTGTCATATGTGTCCTTCACAGGGATGAAGATGTGGAGGAATGTAATGCTTTAAAGGAAAACCCAAAAGGTGCGTCTAAATTGGATGGCTACAGATCCTGTTAAACTTTGACTTGCTGTGGGATGTTTACATCTTTATTTTATTTTTTTATATTACAGCATCAAAGGCTGTCCCTCGGAAACGACCTTTTATATTCCATCGATGGCGGCAGTTCTGGTTTGCACCGGTCACTTCGTTTCTAGGCAATGTGCTGATGTACTTCCTCTTCCTCTTCCTGTTTGCTTATGTCCTATTGGTTGACTTCAAGCCTCCGCCTCCCCACGGACCCGCCCCTTTGGAGCTTGTGTTGTATTTCTGGGTTTTTACTCTGGTCTGTGAGGAAATTCGACAGGTATGAATCTTGATTGCATTTACGCACATTTGATGTACTCGTTCAGTCACTGAATTTTGATCTCTCTCAGACTTTTTTTGTAGGATCTACCACTGTATTTCAAAGGATGAAGTTGTACATCCAAGACATCTGGAACAAGTGTGACATCACGGCCCTCGCGCTCTTCATTCTCGGGCTTCTCTGCAGGTTAAATGAGTGTAATCTGTCTTGTTTATGTTTGTGTGTGTGTGTGTGTGATTGTATTTGTATTGGTTAGTGCATGTGTGTTTTTGTTACAGGATGTTTCCGTGGACATATAATTTTGGTCGTTCTGTCCTGTGTGTCGACTATATGGTCTTCACCCTCAGACTCATTCATATATTTGCAGTTCACAAACAACTTGGTCCCAAAATCATAATAGTTGGCAAAATGGTGAGGAGTCTTTTATTTTGAACGTGCCCTAATAAGTGCACATTATCCTGCTCAAGAATGTTCATGTACTCCACAGGTGAAAGATGTGTTTTTCTTCCTGTTCTTTCTGGGGGTGTGGCTAATGGCATATGGAGTAGCCAATCAGGCACTGCTGTACTCCTACGACACTCGTCCTGATTGGATAATTCGGCGAGTGTTTTACAGGCCATATATGCACATATATGGGCAGATACCACTGGATGAAATTGATGGTATGTGTGTGTGTGTATGTCTTTGTGTCTCTGATGTGTGTATCGCTGAATGTTTGTAACTGTGTTTGGGTGTGTTTGTTTTAGAATGATTCTTGCTATACAGTTCCATCACCACATATACATTTTAATAGTTTGGGGTCGGTAAGATTTATTAATGTTTTGGAAAGAAGTCTCTTATGTTTACCAAGGCTGCACTTATTTGATCAAAATATAGTAGAAACAGTAATATTGTTACAATTATATTATTGCAATTTCAAATAAATAATTACATTTTAAAATGTAATTTATTCCTGTGATCAAAGCTGAATTTTCAGCATTATTACTTCAGTCTTCAGTGTCACATGATCCTTCAGAAATCATTCTAAAATGCTGATTTGATGCCCGAAATTCTTATTAATATCAATCTTGAAACTGGAAAAAATTTAAATAAATTTTAAATTTTATAAGTATATCTCTTATTTCAACTAAAAACTGCGGTTTCAGCCAACTATTGCCAACTACTGGCCAGGCAGCATAATACAGCGTGTTTAGTCGTTTAATCGTTATATCGTTTTGACATCATTGTCATCTGTACATAACAAATTCAAAGGAAAACGTTTCTGTTTTTAGTACATCATTGTCATGTAAACGTACCCTAACATTATAAATGTCTTTACTGTCACTTTTGATCTATTTAATGCATCCTTGCTAAATAAGACTATTCATTTCTTACAAAAAATCTTACTGTCCACAAACTTTTGTACACTCAGCTCATTTTATTGGTTCTTTTGTGATAAGATTTATTTATTTTTTTGTCTCGTCTAGCTGACAAGCGACATGAGAAACAGTGTACAGACAACGTCACTCTCATCCATGACGGGGCGGAGCCCTGCCCACAGTCTGATGCTAATTGGCTGGTCCTTATTCTGCTGTCAGTCTACTTGTTGGTCACCAATATTCTATTGGTGAACTTGCTCATTGCAATGTTCAGGTAAAAAAAAACTGCACCATCAACACTGATATAACATCAGCAATATCTTCATGTTTGAATTTAAAGCAGTGATTTTACATGGACTTTAAAATATCTGGATAAAACTGCAAGTGTCAGATTACTAGATTTCTCCAAAAGTTGGTTCTCCGTTCAGTGGGCACTTGAGCACAAGCAGGTGGAGTGTTTATTAATTGTATATTATGAAATGAATAGTTTTCATCCTTAAATCTAATGTACTTGCTTAGTTAAGTAACATTTTAATTAAAATGGGCTGATTACAAATGATAACTAATAAATGATAACATAGATAACTAATTACAAATGTTTAGTTAATATAAAGAGTAATAGCCTACACTACCTTTTAAAAGTTTGGGGTCAATAAGATTTTTTAAACTTTTATTCAGCAAGGATCCATTAAATTAGTCAAATATGACAGTAAAGACATTTATTATATTACAAAAAATATTTGCTATTATTTAATGCGTTAATATTTAAATTATTGTGGAAAAACACTGTTAAATGTAATATTTAGCAAATCTGAATATCCATTATTCATACAGTACATTTATAATACCTAGCTAGCCTACCTTTAGCATTTAATCAAATTAATTTTATTTTTAGACAAAATAGTATTGAATTTTAATATGGACCCTACGGTTTTTTGCCCATATAAAAATAATAACTGGCTTCGGTATCGGACAGCATTTTAATATTGGTGCATCCCTAGCAATGAAACACTTGAGGCCATGCAGTACTGTGAAAATACTTACAGCTGAAGGGGATCCATTTCTGCAACTGCTTGATTCACAATACAGCATGACCTCTCTTACCATATTGCTTAATTTGATGGTGTGTTACTGTTCATGTGATCTGTCTACAGTTACACATTCAATAAAGTCCAGGAGCACAGCGATGTGCACTGGAAGTTCCAGCGCTACAACCTGATTGTGGAGTACCACTCGCGCCCCTGCCTCTCCCCGCCCTTCATCATCATCTCCCACCTGCATATCTTCGTCAAAAGGGTCATCCAGAGACTGCCTTCCATTAAGAGCCAACACTTTAGTATGTTCTCCCTTGTGATTTTTATTTTACATGCACAATCAAATATTTCTACACCACACGCAAAGCCTCATTTGCAAAGTTTGTCTTTAACCGCGAAGTGCATCTCTTAACTTAGTGCTGGTACTGAAAACCAAAGAGGCAAGTTTGCTAAACACATGGGAGTCGACGCTGAAGGAGAACCTGCTTTCCACGCAAGGCAAGAAACAAAGAGAGAGCGACACGGAGCGGCTCAAACGCACCTCCACAAAGTCAGTCACTCCTATTACTGTTCTTTCGTTCTCTCAGATCAACAATTGCCAACTTATTTTACTTCAAATATGAGTTTTATAAAAAAAAGGAGTGAGTGTGAAACATGTCTGTCCTTGACAAGTAGATCTGAATGTAATACACACCTGGGGGCATTTAGTAACCTCGCAGTGGCAGCTCTAGTTTCGTGTTTCTGTGCGTGTGAAGGGGGAGACATGGAGACTGTCAAATCCTGCTGAATCAGGCACCAGCGTCTTGAATGACAGCATGTGTGTATTTGTGTCCATATGTGTGCGTAGGGTGGACAGCGTCCTGAAGCAGATGGTGGAGATTCGTGATCACGATCGCAGGTTGAGAAAGCTGGAGTCGGAGGTTAGTGGCGGCAACACGCACCTGTCTACCTGTGGCTATCAAACACAGCCACAAGTGCTTTTAAAACCCATTAGTGCCCCACAGAGCGCACACATGTGTCTGTGGGTGTGAGACTATGAGTCTTGGCTTATTTTAGCTGCAGCTGTTGCGTTTGCTTGCTCAGCGCAGACCAAGGACCATCCGTCATCCTCCTTTAGAATGCAGATCCGCTTTGAGTATCTGCCAAGCTGTCAGCCGATCGATGTAATTAATGAGGCTGCACTTTAAAGAGGACCTCGGGTTTTTGAATGATACTCTGTCTCTTTCTGACTCAGGTGGAGTACTGCTCTACTGCTCTCTCCTGGATAGTGGAGGCGCTGCATCAGAGTGATCTTGTAAAGCAGACTCGTCCACCTCCTCTTCCTTTCAAAGGTGCAGTGTTCACACTCCCCTGCCTTACGCCCTCTTTGCAGCGTCAAAGTGTAGCTTATGTTTCTCAGGTTCCCTCTTAGTAACAGTGTTTACGGTGTTGGTTTGGCTGTAACATTTTAATGATCCGTAGTTACATATAAATATACAGTTACAGTACTTCATTATTGATGGAGACATAACGTCCCCCCAAAATCTTTATGATCTTCCGTATTTTACCGCACCATATATATATATATATATGATATTCATTTTGGGTATTGAATATATACAGTATATATAATATATATATATATTCAATACCCATATATGATATTCGTTTTGGGTATTGAATTCTAATCAGCATATTATAATGATTTTTTAAATGAAATAAATGCAGTCTTGTTGACCGTAAGAGACTTCTTTGATATTAAAGAAGTCTCTTATGCTCATCAAGACTGCATTTATTTCATAAAGAAATCATTATAATATGCTGATTTGCTTGTTAAGAAACATTTCTTATTATCAATGTTGAAAATAGTTGTGTTGGTTTTTTGTGGAAACCATGATCATTTTTTTCAAGACTATTCGGAAAACAGCATTTATTTGAAATTGAAATCTTTTCTAAAATTATAAATGTCTTTACTGTCACTTTTGATCAATTTAATGCGTCCTTGCTGAATAAAAATATTCTTCTTCTTTTTTAAATGTGTAGTGTAGGCTATATATATATATATATATATATATATATATATAGAAAGAAAGAAAGAAAAAAAGAAAGAAAAAGAAATATATGCACACTGTTCAAAATTATTATTTTATTAATATATTATATATATTTTTAAACATTTCTTATTATATATAACTATATCTCTTCTGTCTGTGTTTCAGGTATTGCTTCTAAACGTCCCACTTTTTCCAGATAAATTATGCTGATAATGCAGATGCATTTTATGTTCTTGGTTATGTGTGAGTTTTTTTTAGTATGATGTGTCATTTCAGCATCTTGACATGTTTAATGTGTTGGTTGTATCAGTTTTTTTTAACATTGCATCAAAAGGATGAGTATGTTTATTATTCAGAAAACAACACTATTTAGCGTTATCATTAAGATGTATGAAATAAATTTTCTGGGTGGAAGTAATGTACAAAATACATTTTGTGGCAGATTTGTGGTTAGTTAATGGTTGATCTTGAAACTTTATAAAAAAGTAACTGCAGTAACTAATAAATGCCATTACATATATCCTATATATATTCCCTTGGGAGTCGTTTTAATACGTTTAAAATGTAATGTGAGTTGATTTTCCTCTGGGACTGAAAAAAGGCACTGCTTACTGATAATAACCACCCGGGCTCATCTGATCTATAATTGTATCATGTTTGTTTTGTTTGGTCTTCCTTTTGGTCAAATCTTTTATTATTGGTTATGTCTCTTACCAATATTTATATCTCGTCTGGTAAATGCTACAAAAAATCAAGTAAATAACAGTAATCAATGCAATCATTTACAATTACACTGTGATAAATGTATTATTGTATCTTTTATTGACTATTCGAAATCAGTATATTTTCTGTGCTAGTAATTTATCACAAACCTTTTGTTTTTAAATGGCTTTAATGTACCAATTAAATTTACATTGGTCTTTACATTCTCCTCTTTGGTATCTATTCTAAGTCTTCACCAGTGGCCATCTATATTGACCCTGTCCCCTTTTGAGTAGCATTTGATTCCTAGGTTGGCATGGTCTGAGTCTCCTACAAGCCTTAAATGGCAAGAGCTGCGGCCGATGAGGATCAGGTTGTCATCTTCAGTGACTGTTGAGCAAGAGTGCCCACTGGACTCTTCTAAGGATCTCTGCTTAAATTTGACTGGAGCTAAATCAGCACATCATCTCAGTTTAGCCACTCTCTCTGTGTGAACATGGAAGCGCTGCAAAGCAGAATCTGTGTGCCAGCAGCTTTACTTGCATGAACATGCATGTGGTATTTTAGCAATTAGCATATAATCTCTAATTTGGTATGTTGCCTGAGAGAG